>NC_056739.1:1146929602-1147124602 GCF_019279795.1 Protopterus annectens
TTTTTATGACATTAGCTAAGGGTTTTTTAACTAATGCAAATAGTAGAGTGGGCAAGGAACACCTTTGCTTTGTGCCTTTGTTTAAACTGAATCCTTGAAAAGTTTAAGATCCAGATTTAACATATACTTTGGAGTCTCTATACATTTTTTTAATATTCCAATAAATTGCTCCGGAAATGGAAACAATTCTAAAGTTTTAAAGAAGTGGCTCCAATCTACAGTATCAAAAGCTCTCTCGGTATCTAAGCTAATTAGGGCCAATTTTTTATTCATTCCTTTTGCTAAATCTAAGATAGTTGCTAAACCTTTTTATTATCATAGATTATTCTATTGACTATAAATCCTGTTTGAACTTTATTAATTAATCTACTGTATCTCTTAATCTTTTAATGAAGATGGAAGTAAATATTTTATAGTCTACATTTAATAATAAAATAGGTCTGTGGGATAAAACCAACTTATTATACTTTCCTTGCTCAAGTATTGATGAGATTACAGAAAATTTCCATGGCGGGGGGGGGGGGTAGTTTGTTGCTATGAATTATCCTGAAAATGTCACTCAGTAAATCTAAGATATTTAATGGAAGTAGACTATATAATTCCATACTTAAACCATCTAATCTGGGAGCTTTCCCATTTTCCCTTTTGTAAAGCTTCTTTTACTTATATTAGGGCAATAGACTTATTCAACAAAGATATTTATTTGTCATTATGTTTATTAGTAACATTTTTCTTTAAATGCTTATCAATTTTGTAATCATCAGGATTATTTTTATGTTTCTTAGGATCCTTATGGGATTTTTTAAAAATATTAAGCATTTCCTTTATGTCTGAAGTAAGTTTATTAGTGTAAGGATTTCAGATATTATTGATATATGCCTTTTTGTTTAACATCTTTCTTGTATTAACTAATCTATACAGTTTCTTTAAGTCATTGCATAACTGTGCTATCTCCACTTTATGCATTAAAATTGTCTGATAATTAGTCTTTAATAGGTTCATGGGCTCATAGGTGTTTACTAGGTTAATGGCCACAAGGGCCTTTTTAAACTTAGCCATGCCTCCCAAATCTCTGACAAGTTCTGATACCTTGATAATTGTAAGCAGGGGCTTATATATAAAGATATTTTTAATGACTTCAGTATTATCTACTTTCTTTCTTTGTTGTTCAAACCTCACTTTATGTATTTTATCTTGTATTTCTAACAACTCTTTATCCCACTCTTTTATTGTATTATTAGCCCATCTTCTCATTCTGTCTTTAATATGAATTTTAAGGTGTCTCATAATATAACTTTACTAGCTGACCATTACCATTCAAAAATAAAAAAATGCTCAATTTGTTCCTTAGGGTAATGTTTAAATTATTTTAATTTCATTATACTGTACATATAAGGATTCTATAAATTATCTGAAATTTCCTTGTATCCATTGATATATTAATATGCAGTGCATTATGATCAGATAATGGACAATGTATAGTTTTAAAATAATTCAGTTTTATTAAGTACATCTGTAGAGACATAAATCTTGTAAATTCTAGCTTCTGTCCCATGTGCATAACAATATTGAATAAAGAACAATGACTTATCTTTTGCTTTTACTAGTAAATCAACTAAGTTATTACTAATCCATCTGTCTAGTGCTGTAGCTAATGATAGAATTTTAGCTTTCTTCTGTTCTCTTGTATCTTCTGTACTAGATATACAGTTAAAATCCTCTGCCAAAATTATACTGCCCTTCTAATAACTTTGTAAATAAGTTTAAATTATCTTTAGCCGCTCTTGCACCTATTCCAGGGATCCATTAAAAATTAGCTGGTATATACAGTTTGCCATTATATTTAATTACTACAAATGCATGCGTCCATTTGGGATCATTAATGGATTCCATGACCTTCGACGTTACAGTAGATTTTCTCCAAAGTATAGCAGTTCCTCTTCTCTTTTTGTTAAAAGAAGCAGATGATTATATTATTAAGTCTCCTTTATTTAATTTTAGGTATTTCATTAATGATTTCCTTTTGTTGTCATTATTTAAACCATTGCATTAACACTAACATTTTAGTTTTATTTTTATTAAATTTCATCAGAGATTCTTCGTGAAACTTTTCAATTTCCTCTGTTCATACTGTATATTTGAAATGATATATTTTAAGAGATAATGACACCTTTATCCACCATAATAATGTAGTTGCATATAAGACTCTAATGAATTTCTCCACACTGTGTTAACATTCCACTTTTTTTAATTCTTCCTTTCTACAAACTAAACTGCTAAAACTCATAGATAACAGAAACAAGTCTACAACTGTAACTGTATATATTACTAGTAAAACACAATCTACCATGAAGTTTCTAGTTTGCCTATTGAATAGACACACTGCTATACTATCTCACCAACTAACAATACCTACAAATTCATTAAAAACTAGCCAAAAGCTACCATGACTTATAAATAATTAATATAGTATGATATATGTTAAAAATAATAGGAGACTATTAACTTAGTTGTATATTTTGCCATTTAAAACCATTCCTCCCATTACTACATAAAAGTTTAATAATCCCCTTCCATTAATCACAGATATTAAATAATCTGACAAAGAGTGCACCATATATATATATATATATATATATATATATATATATATATATATATATTTAATATTAATATAGTTATCCATTAAATATTCTTAAATTATTTGCTCACTCAATATTATTGTAACTAAATCTCTAAATAAATAAATAAATAGAACAGATTGGGGCCTGAAAAGATAGATACCTGTAAACTTACAAGTGACAGGTAATCTTATCTTACTAAACTGTTATACAAAAGGGAAATTGATGCATATACATTTATCATGCTAAAAGACATATACATATTTTGTAGGTCTAACAAAGGCTGTGAATTCATTTTAAAAGTGCAAGTGTCTATATCATAAAATTGTGTAACACTCAGTATGAAAAATATGACAATTTAAAAATCCTTTACTTTATCAAATCAGTTCTTAAAAATATGTACATTACTAAGGTCAAAGAGAATGTCTTGCTATTTCTACTGAGTCAAAAAATATTTTGCAATCTATATTGTATTCAAAAGTTGCAAAGTGCATAATTCAAATCCTGTTCTCATTTCCTAGGTTCAAGCAGCGTGAAAAATCTTTCTATGAAAAGGGTTGTACTGATTTAGTAATATAACACTGAAATGTCAGGTCTGACTTATAAAATGAGTTATTTCAGGTAGTCTTACTGAATGTAATAACACAATATGCAAAAAGCTTCAAAGTTCACATGATTAAGCTTCACATTTCAGCTTTCAGGATTTTTGCAAATATTTTTATATGATTTTCTATGTACATTATATGAGATCTTATGCATTCCCATTTCTGCAATACGCAGGTATATATAGACATATAATATATATATATATATATATATATATATATATATATATATATATATATATATATACATATAGAGCTCCCTATCACATTATTGAAAGTTCAAATCTCCAAAAACAATATGGCTGCGACCATATTGCTGAAGATTTGAATTGCCAACAATTGTCTATTGGGATAGCTGTACACTGCGGAACCTGGGATTTGCCATTTTCGTCACTGTAGTGCGATCGAGGAGTTGATATATTTAAAATGTACAGGTAAGTTGTTCTGTGTTTTTATCACTTATTTGGCAATTCAAATCTTCGGCGATGTGGTCTCGGCCATATCGTTTTATATATATATATATATATATATATATATATATATATATATACACACACACACACAAACACACACACACACACACATATATATATATATATATATATATATATATATATATATATATATATATATATTTATTTTACATTTTTTATGTAAATATACTTTTTCTGTCTTACTTGTCCACTTATATTCTACCTTTTTTATATAACTTGTATTTCTAAAGTCTTCCATCAAAAAGCTTTTTAATTATCAGTTTTCTGTTAGAGATTACAGTATGTGAATATATTTCTTAACTTACTGATACTGCTCTTTTATTAATTTTACATAGTAGATCTTTTATTCCTTGTGCATTTGCATATTCTTCATAAGATGCTTACTCTTATTGATTCTAGTATTTTAAGCAGTCTTTAATATATATATAAAATAATTCCTGCTTGTTTAATTTGATTATGTGGTTTTAGCTGTTGTGAACTAGTGTTCTCCTTCAAGCTTCACATCCACACATTTGATTGTAGTGTGTGAAAATGACAGTTTGCAACACACATTAGCTACTAATTTCCTCTGTAAGTTTCTTATTCTTCTTAATTATTTTAAACTTTTCTAATCATTATTAAACATCTAAATTTACTTCCTCCTATTTATATGTACATTTAGAGTTAATAACACAACAGCATAAGCTGATAACATTCAGCAAAATGTAAACAAATTATATCGATTTTGTTTTACCAATTCTTCCCTTCTAAATTAAATATTAAAAACATATTATTTTGAGCAGATTTCTCACATATATACTTGAAAGGTATTTCACATGTTTTCTCCTCATTATCATGGCCACCATTAAGGTTTTTCATTTCTTCACAGATATCATTGATAAACTTTGAGCTCTTCTAAGAGCTGGATTTCCTTAAAACAGCTTGAGGACCAGGCAGGAAGCAAGCCAAGCAGGAATCAAACATTTTCACACAACTGGAACATCCTTTCATTCTTGAGCTTTTTTAAGTGTTGATTGCTTCATAAATGACCTTGGAAAAGAAGGTGTTACACTTGAATAAAGAAAACAAAGTCACCAGCACTTTAACACTTCTAATTAGCATATTAATTACATATGACATTCAGTTAACCTAGCAATGCACATACCAAGCAGAGTTAAAACAAATAAAATAAAATAATTTACTTATATAGTCTTAAACTTACCAATTCTCTTTATAGTTTAATGACATTTGCTTGCAGAAAGTATTTGTTTAAGATTTAGAAATACATATATACTTTTAGTTAAATTAAATATATTACATCTTCCACTGTAAATATAGTAAAACTTACCATGTATATTCCTTATCATGTAAAATACTTTAGCTTAAAATTTAAATACATATGTACGGATGTTTTGAAGCTTAAAGTCCAATGCAAACCTTAAAGGCTATATCTGTTGTTTCAGAAAATCAAAGTCTTGAAGTCAGAGAATAAAGTCATTTGTTTTTAAGCTTTTTAATTTTTAGAAACAGTTATTCAGGAATTCAGCTTACTCTTTCTCTTGTGGGATACACTGTTCCTATCCACTTTTCAGTATTATTAAGGATTTTATTCTTCTTGACAAAAGTGGATGCCTCCTCCAATGTGTCAAATATTTGAATTCCTTCATAAATAAATAACTTGATTTTTTGCAGGAAACACCAAAGTGGCTATAATATTGTTCATTTTAAGTTATTTAATCAGTGGTAAGCAGAATTTTATTTTACTCAGTAATTTATTGGAATAATCATTATCAAATCTGACTGCATATACACCAATTTTAATAAGTGGGCTGAACCTTGCTGTTCATATTTGATCTTTTCCTAAGCTGGACATAAATTTAACTATAGTTGAACATGATGGTGAGTTTTCCTTCTTTGAAGGTACTTTCAGGGATCTATGCACCCTTTCAATTCCAAAATATAACGTTTCAGGTAAATTTATTATTTTATGTAGCCAGGTTGTTAAGAAGTGTATTATATTATCTCCCTTATACATTTCAGGCATACCTTAAATTCTGTTGTTATTTCATCTCAGTCTATTTTCTAAATCATCATTTTTAACTATGAACCAGTTATTTTGTTTTAAAAGAAATTCAGTCTGAGACTTGTCTTCAGTTATTCTTCTTCATGACCTTTTAAAGTTTTTTCCATATTGCTGATGTGTCCACTTTGTTGTTTCATATGCATTTCAAATGTTCCATCATCTTTCTGGACTCTTCTTTGAAACTTTCTGTTTTGGTATCCAGCTTGTCCATTTTATGTAATACATCCGCCATACTAGATATTAGTGACTAGATGTATTTTTTAACAGAAAAAATCTTGAGTATCATTTTTCAGTGCCTCATTTTGAAGTTTCATTTGTCTTAACCAATCATTTGAAATTTTGACAAGAAAATTACAGTTTTTGAAGAACTTGAATCTATAATTTTTTTTCTATTAGAGAATAAAAGCAGCTATCAAGTATCTTCACATTTTAATTTTTCTATTTATATTTTCTGTCAGAGAAACGTTTTCAGTAGCAGAGCTTTCACTAGTTGTTGTTCCCAGTTAGCCATCATGGCCATACCCCTGTCTGTTATTTTACTTTAATATTACATGCCTATTAAGAGTTCCCTTTATAATTTTTCTGTTCTACTAAGCCTTTTTGTTATCTACCTCTTTTATTTTATCATCTCTGTTTGTGTGATAACACTGTATGGCATTTCCGTGCAGACGTCTGTCCCTTATTCCCAGTTTTATTTTCTCCATCATTAGGGTCGTCTTCTGATAACTCATAGGGTCCTTTTTATTGTGTAACCGCAGTCAGATTCTAGCCCCTTTCTTTGTTTCTGTGTAACCTTTTTACCCTAGTTTTGATTTTAGATCTCTATAAGAGGGCTACTACCCTGCAGTTCCCCTCATTCTTATACTAAATGGGCCTATCAATCTGTTGCTTTAACTTTTTAGTATAAAATTTGACAGTCTACTACACTGTCTCTGTTGATGCTTCTGTTGAATTTTGATGCTTCATCCCCCAACATTTCCACAGTACTCTGAAGAAGAGAAAATATTTTCCAGTTATGACATTGTTATTCACATCAGCATCAGAGTTTACAACTACAGGATTTGAAATTGTTTTTGTGCTTATATTCCAAAGACCCTTGACAAGGGTGATCATGATGCCAGAGTATAATGGAGCATGGACATCTCTCCCTTCCAGAAATAATACATCTTTCTAGCTCAGTTGCAACACAGCGTCACAATGCTGACTTAATTATTCTAGTTGCAGTATTAAAACATTCTGCAGGAGTAGCTTCATTTATAATATGCATATCAGTTTTCACAGTTCTTCTACTGTCACTCTCATCAATGCCATTGAAACTAAATCTGGTTGTGTGGTTCCTGCCTCCACATTTGAAACAAGTTAACCGATGAAATGCTGCCTTCTTCACTGAAGATTACATATTTCGTATTGCAACTTTAGAGTTAGAAACTGACCAATCAGTTTCAAACAGTGTGGCATTAATTAATACACATTCTACTTAAGTTACAACTTGTCAGAGTTCTTGGGATAACTTTGTAGCACCCACTTTCTCATAGTACTTTACAGTGTTCTTTTAAAGCTGTCTGCTGCTACAATTTGTAATATTTTCACTTTACTTTCAGGTTCTAACCACAGTTGTAAAATATGCTTCAAATCATGCATCTGGGCTTCTACCAGTTTGTCTGCATTAAAAGTCCAGTTTTAGAATTTTATTGCTATTACTTTAGAAGTTTTTCCACCCTTGGCTAAAAGTTCTTTTACAGGTTCATCATAGTGTAATAAGATCCCTCCATATCCACATGCATTTTGAAAGCCTCTTTTATCAGCTGGGATAACAGAATTTTCACCGATGTCACTTTGTCCTAGTTTACTGGGGTGTTCTATCATTCAAAAATCTGTTGGAGAGGATTCCAGGTAATTCACTTTTAGCAGTGCAGGAAACTTTTGTTTAGAGTAAAATGTTTTATATCAGAAACATGTCTGTATTGAGATGGTACAATAAAAGAACTAAAATATGATTTATCTTTTGTAAAACAGATGTTCTACTGTCTAAATGTTCTAACAAAAAGAAATATTGAGAGTTATAAACTGTCACATTGAATTTAGAGAGAATCTTTTCAACTGTGTTTACAGCTCGTAGAGTAGTAAATGTACATTTTAGTTTAGTCTGTCACTGTCTGTTTGTAAAATTTCACTTGCAAATGTCAAAACAGTTTTCTAGGAAAGGCCTATACATTTAAGGACCAAAGCAAAGCCAGAAATACAGTGCGTAAAATTATTTATTTTACAACAAAAAAGTACCTGACATTTTTGTACAGTTGATATAAATGCGCTATATTATGCTCTTATAGTTTCAGGCAAAACATGGGTATTTAAGTATTGTCCATATAGGCTTTACATACATAAGTATTTTTCCCAGAGATTTTCAGTAGAAAATATGAGTTTCAGAGGTACGACTCTTTATAGATAAAGAACAAGTATAGGTCAAAGTTGTCAGTCGTAAGAGAACAACTTTTGAGCAAATGTCCAAGTATTGAGGGGGTTAAGTCTTATGAAAGCGTGTGTTCAAACCTTGCTTGGATATTACACAACAGAGCAAAGGTACTTGTCTACAAAAATTACTATTCCTTCTGTTTTAATTTAGTACTGGCTACTATCACCCTAAGCTTCCTTTCATGGAAGTCAATAAGGCTTATTCTTTTATTGACTCTCATATAGAAGAGTGGTATCTTAGTGGCTGAATAACTGATGATATTGAATAACTGATGATATTGGGAAGTTTTTAAAAGTTGGCAATCAAAAAACGAGTCACATTTTTCGCTTAGCTAAAATCCATAAGGATATAGTTGCCAGTAGTAGAAGTAAAATGGAAGGCATAGCAATTTTTTGTAGACAAGCACCTGCATAGGGTTGTTGAACCAAATAGTTCTTATATTAGAGAGTCTTTTCATTTTAAAACTAAGATAGAACATTTCTAAGTATTAGAAATGGACTTACTTGTCACTTTAGATATTAAATCATTATATGCAATAATACCCGATGAAGAAGGTATGGAAATGGTCAGAATGGAATTAATCAATTTCAAATTATTTCGAAAAATGCCATGAGCCTTCTTATTGAAGTATTAGATTTAATATTAAGTTACATTTTTTTAATTCCCCGACAGTATGTATTATCAAATCAATGGTATAGCAATGGGGGCCACTATGGCACCTGGTTATACTAACATTTTTATGCACGAGTGGGAGAGAGCTAATATCTTTGAGAGTCCTTAAGGTGACCATATTGTTTTTTTCAATCTTTTTTGATCTTTTTTGATGACGTGTTTTTAATTTGGAGAGGTGGTATTGATTTGCTAAAAAAAATTTTAAGTGATGTCAACAATATCAGTTATTTTCTGAAGTTCACCTCAGAATTCAGCCCTATCAACATCAATTTTTTTAGATGTCACAGTTCTAAAGGAAAGGGACAGTGTGATTACTAAGATATACAAGAAGAATGTGTATAATAATGCTTATTTACACTATAGCATTGTGCACCCTAAAACAACTAAAGCTAATATTATCAAAAGACAATTAATGAAAGTCAATAAGTTAACTGAAAAAGAGGAGGATTTATTAGAAGTGGGTGCTAGCTTGTGTAGGAAGTTTATTAGTAGAGGTTACCCTGAGAATTTAGTTTCGGAAAAGTACTTAGAGATGTGTAACTTAAGGAATTCTGTCAACACTGTAGCCTAAGCTAACTGACTTTAGAACGTCTGTGCAAATCAGCAACAATGTGGATGACAGAGCAATCAAAAATGTCATCATATCAAATAACTGAAAAATTTTGAAAGGTTGCCCTGAGATCCTTGCAGCAGTTGGTGAACATCCTGTCTTTGTACAAAAGAAGGGAAAAAGTTTTAAGAATTATTTTCAATCTAAATTAAAACTGCCTGAAATTCAGTGATAAAACCAGGTATGTTCAAATGTTCAGCTGCAATTCATGTAACTATTTATTTACTGAGGCAAATGAAATTTGCATTAACAATTACAACATCAGTATTAAGGGACGGTATACATGTAAATCTAAATTTGTTGTATATTTAGTGTTATGCATGTCTTATAAGTCCTTTTATGTGGGTTGTACCACAAGAGAACTATATAAAAGAATATATGAGCACAAACATGCAGTGTCAGTGCGGGATAAAAAAATGCACTTGGGAAGCATTATAAACTGAGTAAATGCAAAGTAGATTTTAAATTTCTAGTTTTGGATGAAGTAAAAAGGTTTGACAAAATGTTTAATGTGGACGATGAACTTGGGTCATATGAATATCTATGGCAAACCAGATTAAATGCATGTTATCCACCTGTTTTTTTGAGAAGGAAGGGGTTTAAGCATTAAAGGATTTATATGTGTCATGTGATTTTCTTTTTTTATATAAGCAGATCTTTCAAATCTTTCAAAATGTATTAGTCAGTCTGTAGAAGTCCTTACTATTTCATGTATACTTGAATAAACTCGGCTGATTTTTATTATCCAGCTTTATTTTATTTTACTAGTTAGTCTGGTCGACTGTTTTTTTTCTTGATATTGACCTGAAGAAGTTAAAGGGCAGCCTTATCAAAAACTATATGTTTGGTTAAACAGATACATTTTTTACTGTATTTAAAGGCCTTAACTCCTTGATATAAAGAATGCCAAAGAACAGGCGCTATGCATTATGAGAAACATGTTCCAGATATGTCCAGTCACTATCTGCAAAGCCCTTCTTCGTTTAGTTTTGTAAATGACCCAGGAGATTGTCTCCACTAAATGCAGGTTAAGAATCAGATATGTAGAGTGGAGTAATATGTATTTGCATTAATCCTCTACTTTCAGCCTAGGCCTACCTACCTCTTTAGTACCACACTTAGAAGTTTCAGCAGTATGGTTGATAATTTTCTGTATTATTGTTGTTGTGATTAATGGGACTAAAGACATCTAAGTAATAATTCACATGCTTTGCAGAGACCAACTCACCTTCAAGAAAAATGCAGTTGGACTGTACCAGTCCTTGTAGTTCCTCCTGTTTTTCTTGTTGCACTGTTAACACTCTTTCTCTGTCTCCAGAAGAAATTACCTCAGGTGGAAGAATTTAATTGTCGTGGGGGTCTTATTTAAAAGTTAGGGTACAGGGGTCAGAAGACACACAAGCAGCTGTAGAAATTGTATTTCACTATTCCAGTGAAGCAAGAGCCAAGTCTTGGGACAACATTCTTACTTTGGTGGTTATTCTAGTTTCAGTCTTCCTCAGTGATCAAGAGGCAGTGACCAAAAGGATGAGATCTAAGGTACAAGTGGTAGAAATAATGTAGTTTCTTTGCAGGATTGGTACTCCTTAACAGAATGAGAAGCTCACCCATCCATAAAAATCGTGAATTACAGCGACTAATCCTTACAGTTGATGTCCAGTTACGTATTTTATCCTATCATTTACAAGAGATGTTGAGTAGAGTCCCAGCCTGACAGACAACAGTCCTATCAAGATTTCTTATCTTGAGCTGGAATTAGGGCTTGAAGGTCATGCATTTTGCTATCTATATTCTCTGTAGTGAACTTGAAGAGCTCAAAGCAAGGCCTTTCTTATAGGAGGACTCCATCCACCAATGTTGTTAACCTTATCCTGAGTTTTTTTTTTCTGTTGTATCACCTGTATGTAATTTTCTTCTCAGAAACCTTTCAGTGTCTTTGTTTCTTTATTTCTGTTTTTTCTTGTAATAGATTATGAAGGTCTTACAATGTGTGGTTTCTTGTTCAGATCATGTGTTGTTTCTGGAAGAAATTAGTGTCAGCCTGCAGTACAAATCAGCAGGCACATTCTTTCTCTGGTATTTGCACAGGTGACAAAAAAGGGTCTATATTAGAACACCGAACATTTTAAATGTAGAGTGTTCTAATATCGAACCCTAGCAATCGAAAAAAAAAAACATTGAACATTTGGAACAGCAAATTTTTTCCTATGGAAAAAATTTGCTGTTCCAAAACACATACGCATAACACAAGCACACCAAACAAGCAGCAATCCACACACATACACCTAAACACCTAACCCTACACTAAACTATACAAATACCACTAACTATCCAATTACCTTAACCTAAACCCTAAGGTCCGTCGCTATTGCACAGTCACCTCACCCACGCCCTAACCCTAACTCACCTAACCCGCCCTAACCCACACATCCACACAATCGCACACTTATCTGAACCCGACCCGTAACTTTCCACCAGAGTGCTGAAAATAGCGAAGCAACAGAAATGGACAACCAAATTCTTTCCCTAGGAAAGAATTCGGTTTCCTGTTACTTCGATATTTTCAGTGTTCGCTGAAAACGGGTCAATATTAGAACACCCAACATTTAAAATGTTTGGTGTTCTAATATAGACCCACAAAAATCCAATCTAAGGTAACTCCAAATTTTTAACTAAACATTTAAATTCACTTCAGTCTTCTGCCTTTATTTATGGTTGCAGTACTTTGGTACTCCAACATTTTCTTGGTTGAAATTTTGCTGAATGAGTGCGTACCTTTGAATCTATGCCATTACAGCTCCCTTATAGTATTACGGACAGGTTGTTTCCCTTATATTTGCGGGCTCATAAGCATTGTTTAATAAGCATAATTACTATGCCGAATGTTGAAGAGAACGGTGTGATATTCCGGAGATGTGAGACACAGGACTTCAAAATAAAATGGAAATTGCAGTGTAATGTCACCTTAGAAATTTCTCACCTTACAAATGCAACAGAGAAATTAGATTTGTGGAAATCAGCTGCTGTCACTGTTTTTGTTTTCAGTCTCTAATGGATTATTTAAAGGAAACTTCTATTGATTTAGCATACTGACAGATGCAGTGAATCTCTGAATTTGTGTTACATTGTCCACAAGGCTAATGTAAGTCTAGGGGCTAGATTCAGACACAGTTTACATATGAGGTAAGGCAGTACCCCAAACTTGCGCTGATGTTTCTTACTTAAAACAGTATAAGGAACTGTGTGGAAGTTTTTCAATTCCTGTATGTCAAGTTAATCACTATATATTATAAAGCAGAAAAAATCAGGAATTGAATTAGAAGTAGCGAACTTAAAAAGGTCGTAAGTCAAAAAAATAAAAAAAAAACATTTTGAAAAATGATTCATATTATACAGAATTATTAACTGCAGTAGGTATTCAGAAGTAATCCAAGCAGGGTAAACAGTCTGCTTCCAATTGAAAATCCTTTATTAAGCACACAGACAAGTGAACCAAACAAAAAGACAGAATGATAGTTTCATCCCAAACTTTGTGGCTATATACCTGTCATCAGGTATGGGAGTGGTTTATTTTGTTGTAAAACAAAGTGCATTAGTATACATGTTAAATTCAAATCCATTCCCCCATCCTTATCAGTGTGATATTCGAGCTGGTACTGCCCTACTTACTAAATGTCCTAATAATTTAAACCTTATCCACTTCAAATAAAATTAATAATGATGTGGTAATCCTTATTAAACAGATTTTATATATATATATATATATATATATATATATATATATATATATATATATATATATAAAGGCCTGACAGCTACTGTCCACCACTACATCAAATAGTAGCTGCTTTCAAAGTGAAGTGTGAGATGGATATCAGGAAACTACTTAAAAAAAACCCTAAGAAAAAACTGTAATTTAGCAAAGGATGTCTTTAAGTTTGTTACTTCTACCATTTTCTGAATATTTTCTGCTTTAAAATACATAGTGATTAACTAGACATACAGGAATTGGAAAACTTCCACACAAGGAAGTCTCTTACACTGTTTGTTTTGGACTCTCTATACTTGCAAAGTGGGTTGTTTGAGACTTAGGGGATACAATGGAGATTGTTTGGTGTTTCTAACTCAAATGGTTTCAAAGGAAGGCATATGTACTATCTGTGGTAATGTATGCGAATGAGGAAGTTTGTAGACATTCTGAGGTGATACATACTGTGCGCATGATTGTCAGGCAGTTAGCAGAATTGTAATCCAAATGTCAGTATAAGCAAATTTTATGCTATGCAACTTAGGGGCATGTATGCCATCTGGAAACCCCCCTTGTTAGAGGTCCAGCCTTGCATATACATTTATATTGAGTGTCTGATTGCCTCTGTTTTGGGAAGATGCAGCTAATCCAGTGGGCATGATTGCACAGTGATACTTACTGATGTCTTTGTAGCTTTTTACGTTTCCTATTGTGGACATATCTGTTTGGTCACAGGTTGATTGTTGACTCATCATGCCCTGTCCTGTTTTTCTCTGTGTTGATGTATTTTTCTTCTTTATGTTCATTTTCTCGTTTCTTTTTGCTGTGCACAGACATCCCAACCTTTAGCATGGCTCCTTGTCCCTAAGTTAACCTTCCACCATCACATATGTATGCTGCTTTCTGTGAGTTATACGATCATTGTTCTCTGCTTCTGCAGTGAGTATCATGTTTCCCATTTCCCCAGGAGCCACATCATTGCTTTACCATGATCCACTTCTTCAGTTACATGAATGGCTCTCAGAGTGCCATGGCCCCCATGCCTTTTCTCCCTACATCACGTTTGTCATAATCTCTCACAAGACTATGACAACTATGTGGTACACTATCCCAATGATGAGTAAGTCCTCCTTCACCACACTCCTGTGGTACACTATCCTAGTGATGCATCAGTCCTCCTTCATCACAGTCCTGTGGTACACTATCCCAGTGATGTCAGATGTCCTCCATCAAGTCCTGATACACTATCCCAATGATGCATCAGTCCTCCTTCATCACAGTCCTTTGGTACACAGAGGTGAGTGGCCTAGTGGGTAATGCACTACTATCCCAGTGATGTGTCAGTCCTCCTTCATCACAGTCCTGTGGTACACTATCCCAGTGATGTCAGATGTCCTCCATCAAGTCCTGATACACTATCCCAATGATGCATCAGTCCTCCTTCATCACAGTCCTTTAGTACACAGAGGTGAGTGGCCTAGTGGGTAATGCACTACTATCCCAGTGATGTGTCAGTCCTCCTCCATCACAGTCCTGTGGTACACTTTCCCAGTGATGTGTCAGTCCTTCTCCATCACAGTCCTGTGGTACACTTTCCCAGTGATGTGTCAGTCCTTCTCCATCACAGTCCTGTGGTACACTATCCCAGTGATGTGCCAGTCCTTCTCCATCACAGTCCTATAGTACACTCTCCCAGTGATGTGTCAGTCCTTCTCCATCACAGTCCTGTGGTACACTATCCCAGTGATGTGTCAGTCCTTCTCCATCACAGTCCTGTGGTACACTATCCCAGTGGTGTGTCAGTCCTTCTCCATCACAGTCCTGTGGTACACTATCCCAGTGATGTGTCAGTCCTTCTCCATCACAGTCCTGTGGTACACTATCCCAGTGATGTGTCAGTCCTTCTCCATCACAGTCCTGTGGTACACTATCCCAGTGATGTGTCAGTCCTTCTCCATCACAGTCCTGTGGTACACTATCCCAGTGATGTGTCAGTCCTTCTCCATCACAGTCCTGTGGTACACTATCCCAGTGATGTGTCAGTCCTTCTCCATCACAGTCCTGTGGTACACTATCCTAGTGGTGTGTCAGTCCTTCTCCATCACAGTTCCTACAAGGTATGGAGCTGTTATGCATCCTGTTTTGGATGGTGTCAAATGCTTCAGACAGATGTTAAGGTATGGTGTGTATATGTAATGTGACTTCTAAACACTGAAATGTATACGGTCACAATATATAATTGTCTTGCAGCTTAACAGTTATGTATTCACTTTGGAAATTTGTTCCTCTTTGGACATGGTCCTGTCCATGTGTTACATCTTTCTGTGTTACATTGTGGTCATTTTTTAAAGATCCCAATTCCTTTACTCATTTTTGTAGCTCACAATGTACCATCACTGAGTATTCAGTCATTTTCCATGCATCTTTCAAAATGCAAACATTTGATCAGCAGGTATAGTATAATACAGTAATGATGAAAAAAATGTTTTGGGTCACTGTATACAGTACAATTTGTTACATTTAATTAAACAAACAACCAGTCATCATAACTGTGGGATGTTCCCCCAAAATGAGGCCAGTAGTGGGTTTCTGTGTCCTAAGGTGTCTGCAGAAGAAGTGCTGTTCTTTTAGTGCCCTAGTGCTTGTGGGTCAAATTTGATTATGTTACAGTGTGTTTTTTTCAGTACTTCTGTAAAAGCAGAAATAAATAACTTATGCAAATGGTGTGCAGCAGTGAACTTTGATATTTAGCTTTCTTTCAAATTCCTGCCCTACATGCATTGTAGCAGGTAATCAGAAGTTGTACTTCAAGTGCTCGATAACTTTAAGTGCTGAAGTGCAAAAATACTTTGAATGCTTGTCATACCATAAGCAAATCTAGTGTTTTTTGCCTTACATGCATAACTGTTAAGAATTTCTGCTGCTGCATGTGAAGACACACAAACTTAACATTTCTGTCATCATATGTTAACATGTAAAGCTTGTAAAATGTTTTTCATTCTAGTATGGGATATCCCATACTGAATATTGTACCATACAGTAGTAGCACATGCTATTTTCATATATTTCCATGTTATTTATTTATTAAGTTATGTTTTAGTAACTTGGGTTTAAATCTGTCAGATGACAGTTGTTTTGTGCTATATTTATGGCCATGTTCACTGCCAGTATTATCAGGCTTGCATCTGAGCTGTCTTGTTCTGTTATTAGTGTTCAGTGAAGATACCACCTCCTTATTGTCAGCTGGCCATCTCTGGGAATAGGACTTTTCCTTCCTGGGAATATTGACTTTCATTCACAGCAAATATTAAGACTTGTACTGTTGCTTGTTGTCCTTTTGGTGAGAGCAGATCAGTGGTCATAGGTTAGCTAGTACCAGTGTGAGATGGGTTAGCTTTTTTTTTTTCATTTTTTTCCACTTTTAATTTTCTCTCCTAGGCCATTAAGTCTTGGCAGTAACACAAACTAGTAGCCGTGTCCTTCTTTCTGTCATGCCACTGTGCTTACCTGTGTGATCATGAACACTGAAGTAGTGACAAGTGTTGCTATATGTGCAGCAGAACCTCAACCTCTAATCTGAAAAAGAACCATCATAAAGGCACTTCTTCCATTCACTTTTCATGGCTATAGCTTAATCCTGAAGACAGTTTAACAGTACTGTTGGCTGTCACCTTGTTTTGTTCTTATGGTCAATTTTCAGTTTGTATTTTGTAGGTTCATAACTACACAGACCCCTTCATGTACAAACATTAAGTTCAGTCCTGGCTAAGAGGTGTCAGATTGATAAAGATTTCTACAATAAACACACTAGCAGAAAGACCTATATGCTCAGCCTTTACAAATGTATTTGATAATTGTTTACTAGGTAGGTGGGCTGGTTTGTCGGCCCTTTTCAGCCATAAGTGCTAGATTTCCTGCTGTGCTGTACAAAGAAATAAGCCACTTACGTCTGTTGGACTAATGCCCAGGTCCACATTTTGGGATAATGTGCAACCCCACTTTTTGGTATCTCCAGTGACTTATTCTTTTGCACATAATTAATAGAATTTCTGTATCTTTCTAGATGTTATGCAGATTTTCTCAACAAGACCTTCCTAAACTTGAATGATATTGCCACCCTTCATGCAGACATGAATTGAAAACAGGTTGATCCCATGAGATGTTTTTAAAAATACTAAGATTTTCTTGTTCATCTCTAATTTTCTCTTCTTATACTCCAGGGTGATAAAGTTATACATACAGAGAGAGAGAGAGAGAGAGAGAGAGACCATTTGAAGTGTAACTATATGAATAGTTCAGCTGTAATAATTATAAGTTACTGGTCATCATCTGAGTGAAATTCAAAATAACTGTAGCTGAAAACCTTCTGTATCAAGTCTGACAGTCCAGCAAAAATACCTAGATTGTCATGTGTACAGTGATGGAAAAGATTGTGGCATCCCAACAAAAATTTAAAAGAGAACAAGCTTTTCAATTGAGATGCAGTGTCTTCGAGGACAGAGTGGAGGAAAAAGAGCACCGTCTGTCCCATTTAACGTGGACTGGACAAATAGGATCATTTAGCAGAGTGGTTTGAGATCGTGGTATCTGGCATTTTGGTGCAAAGTTTGACTATGGTCAGTACATGTACACTCCGCAGTATTACAGGGTTTGAGTTCTGCACTTTCCAGCTGCCTGTTCTTTTTGTTTTTCTTTTTTAATCTCCAAAATATTAATGGATACCCAGGAAACAGACAGACAAACAAACAGAGACAAACATACACACACACACACACACACACACACACACACACACACACACACACACACACACACACACACACAAAACACTGTACTTGATACCAAATTCATGACTTCATTATCTTGGAGTATAAAGCCCCAGCATAACAGAGTGGATGGACCATTTATTAAGGCTAGTTGGGAGGTTGCATGATATTATATGGTACTGCACAGATTCAACATGCTTTGGGCATATCCTACTTCTTTCTGTCTCAATGGTGTTACGGATGTCCTCATTTTAAGTAAATCTTTGTTGATCTGGTTTCCATTTTAGTATGCCAGTGTGCTAACATTATCATTGTTGCTCTGTTTTCCATTTTAGTATGTATCTCTCCTTGATTTGCAGGATAAATGGTCAGCCAGTGCAGTAACAGCTACTGGCAGTGGAAGATGTAGACGATTTCCTGGGATTTGTAGAAGTCAATACTTGCTTTTTGTTTATTTAATGCATCATTATTTCAACTCAAAAACAGACAAAACTTTTAGAGGTCCCTAGTCGAGCAGCAAGACTCCCAATGTTACAAAACATAGAGAAAATGTATTTTACAAGGAGCATGCCACAGCACTCCAAACGTCAGACCGACTCCAGACACACCTCATTATGTATGTATATATGCCAACTCAGAGACTGCACAAATTCAGAGAAGGAGAAAGTGAAGACAACCCAGCTCTCGCCAGTTCACTCTTCTGCAAGTCTAGCCACCATAACAGGATGCCAGCAATCTTTGAGGTTCAGTGTTCTGATTGTCCATCAAATGACCAGGGACAAACATCAGGGCTTTTGTAGAAGACATATGAAACGCATCGCACCACACGATGATGGTGATGATGATCATCAGCACGATAATGATCACTAAAGGTTTCATCGAACTTTTGGGAAGTGAAACTTTGTGATGGAGTAGAAATGATCTGGCAGTATATCACAGAGGACTATGGCTATGACCTGCTAACAAGCTGCGTCCAGGGTTTGAGTCCCTGAGTCTTCATTTACTTAGTATGCAACTATGAGCAAGTCACTTAACCAGGCACAGCTACCCAGTAACCCTTGTGCCTACTGGATTTACTTGGTCAACCAATAAGAAGGTGAAAGGAATATATTTTATTTTTGTTTTGTTGATATTAAATCAAAATCGAGAGTTTAGACCTGTGTTATAATGTTACATTCTGCTGATTTGCAATTTATCTGGGCTAATTTTCCCAAGTGAGTCCAGCTGCTCTCATGACACTGATGTGTGTGTGTGTTGTTATCATACTGTATATAATTATTTTTTTATAATTTAGACTATCTCATTTTAACAGCATGTGTACATTATTTACTAAATGTTATATATCTGTACTGCAGCTACAGATTAACATCTGTGTAACATAATTGCTAGCAACATTATTAGCCAGGCAGAATATTATAATGTGCATATAAGTTTTTGCATTATAATGTTTATTTTGGTGTCTTCTGTGAAGCCACCAAATGCCCAAAAGTATCAACACTTATTTAATTTGCTAGACTACTGACATTTCAGGGTAAGCCAAAGTATCTTCCATACAATGGGAGCTGTAGTGAATTCACATTGTGGAGATTAGGTATTCACCATTCAGAAATGAAAGGTGCTGTCTCTTTCCCACCCCCACAATGCTGTAATAATTTTAACAGCAGTGGTGCTATGCCTATTCAGATAATTTGTACTGCTGGATGTTATTGTACCATTACTGACTTGTCACTGAATATGAGAATAAAGTGGGAATCAGACAGCTAAATATTTTAACTGCTTTTTTTCTAGCCTCCTGAACGGCAGATTGTGGTAGGAATCTGTGCCATGAACAAAAAGTCCAAATCCAAGCCAATGACCCAAATCTTGGAGCGTCTCTGCAAGTTTGATTATATCACAGTGATTATCTTCAGTGAAGAAGTTATACTGAATGAATCCGTGGAAACCTGGCCCCTGTGTGACTGTCTGATCTCCTTCCACTCCAAAGGTAAGCCAAGTAAATTTATTGCTGGATCACTGGTATAAATGTGTGTGTGTGTGTGTGTGTGTGTGTGTGTGTGTGTGTGCTGGAGAGAAGTGTTTATCTTTTGTGGAAAGTACATACAGAAAATATATAAACAGCCTCTTGGAGCCTGTGCATCACCTTTAATAGAGGATGCAGACTTGGAAAATCTACATGAACTCTGCAGAATTAAGGTTCTCTAACTCACCACATGTCTTGAATGGTAAGTGTCATTGACAGTTGCAAACTCCATCTATCACAAATTAATGTGCTACCTAATCGAGACTTCTTCTTTCGGCTTTTCCTAGTTAGGGGTCACCACAGTGGATCACCTGTCCACTCATGATTGGCAGTGGAGTTTTACGGTGTCGAGTTGCCAGCCCGGCACCCAACCTTCCACAGAAGGCACACACATGCACGCACTCACACCTAGGGTCAATTTAGAGTGTCCAATCCACCTACAGCATGTCTTTGGGATGTGGGAGGAAACCGGAGCACCCGGAGGAAACCCACATGACCACAGGGAGGACATGCAGACTCCGCACAGAAGGCACCCAGCAGAGGATCGAGCCAGAGAACCTCTTTCTGTGAGGCAGCAATGCTAACCGCTGCACCACCGTGGCCACCCCGTGCTACCTAATAGAGACTACCTTTTAAAAATCCAGCAACCACTTGACAATCCTTTGAAATACAAGTCTTGTGGGTAGTCAGACCGTCTAGCCTAAATAGTCTACTGACCACCTGAAAAAGCTTAGCTGGTTTATTTCTGATAGGGTAGAGCTTCCTGGACAAGTAACTCACCTTCTTATAAGAGATCTCTAACTGGCACATTGAATAATGCAGGTCCAGTACCATTTCATTCTATAGGAAGTGGTACACCTCCATCTTTGTTTCATCTGTCATCCTTTCTAATAATACAGTGATGGTCAAGATTGTACCATGGTCACTCACACCAAGAGGAGCAGGGCATACAGTTACAGGAGCAAAGTGGTGAAAAACTGCCATCGGGAGGCTGTTGTACTTAGAGGCTTACAGCTTTGGACTGTCTACATTGTAGTTCTGGAAGAACTGGTCAAAACAAGAAATAAGAGTGCTGTCTGTATGTATCATGGGTATTTGTTAGTAGGGGGTATATTAGGAAGTTTCAAGAGGTTATGTTGGGGCTATGTTAGTTTGGGCATTACAGTCTGACTTTATTTTGGGCATTACAGTCTGACTTTGTCAGTCAGAGACATGGGGTCCAGACCAGGGCTGAATATTTGATTTCTCAACCATTGGTCAATGTTATGCTTAAATAGGTTTAGGGATGGACTCTACTTCACATGGATGGGTAGCCTGTTCCAGAACACGGGAATCCTGTGAGACACATATCTGTCTTGCCAACAAATCTTATTTGTGTCACAACTAAAATTTAAATTCTTGCATCTAGCGGATGTCCTTCTATTCATATGTTACAGTATTCATAACATGAGGGTGTCTGCCACCTGCTGACTCGTATGTCTGGCCAGTATACAAAAGTCTAAAGCTAAAGGTACTGTAGGGTACATGTAACGTCACGGGTCTATATGACTTGGTCGACAGTTCATATGGTCGACAGTTTATTTGGTCGACAGTTCATTTGATCGACAAACATTTTAGGTGGGGGGCTTTGCCCCCCACACCCCACAATGGGGGGGGCTGTGCCCCCCACACCCCCCTAACTATATATAACAACTCCAGGGTCGCACAACATTGGGGAAGGGGGCAAATGCTTGTCGATCAAATGAACTGTCGACCAAATAAACTGTCGACCATATGAACTGTCGACCAAGTCATATAGACCCAAGGTCACACATAATACAGGTCCTATGTCAGTCATAAAGCGGACGTTAGCATGTACTAATCCTCTGAACTTTTCTGCCACCAGTCAGATCGTCTTCTCTGGTCATTACTCATCAGAGAAGTTCCAGATTCTGTTCAGACAAGTGCCACGTTGGGGTTTTTTCTTATTGCTTTACTTGCTACTGTTATTGTTGAAGTTACATGTCAGCTAAGAAGGGAAAGTGTGAGTGTAGAAGGCACATTCCACATAAAGACTCCCACGACCTTTGTCTGTTTTGTCTAGGCCCTGACTACAACCATACCTCTTGCTTGATTTACAAGGCCTTTGTTCCCAAGACCATGCATAGCTGTTTAGCTTCCTTTAATTTGTACCTAGAAAACCAGTGCCTTAAGTGCCTAGCATGCAATATTGGGCCTTTCAGGTGAGCCGCTAACTAAGAAGGCCATGAAATCTAGGCCTGACTTACCCACTGCTCTTCCAATTCCAGACATTTCTCCCAAGGTCAATGTTGGCCCAGAGACCATTTTCGGAGTCTGTAGGTGCTCCTTCCACAGGTACCAGTGTGGAAGCCATAAAGGATCTTATTAGCATGTCCTCGGGGGATATACAGGCATCCGTTCCGGACATGGGGTAACTCAAGCTCATTGTAACTGAAGGCCCACATGGCATTCCGCAGATAATTGTTCAAGAAAATGTCCCTTCTAATATCATTGAGTGTAGGCCAACGTCGGGCCCCTTGTCCTTCCACCACATAGATGTTCCACAAAAGAAAAAACTGAAAACTGAACATGCTTCCCTGCCTCCCAAGTACAGCCTACTGGTTGGCAAGCTTTTTCCCAAATGCTCTTCAATGCCTTTATGGTCCTGAGACAACCTTCAGGTCTCTCCTTCCCTTTCTCCTTCTAATCTACACAAGAGGGTTTCTGTGGAGCTTTCATCAGATGAAGAAGATTCATCTGGGGATGAGTTTTTGGCATATTCTTCACAAATTTCATCTCCTTTGGGATATCCTTCCCCAGAAGAGGAATCAAATGGAACAGATTCCTCTGGAGAGGATATTTCATTTGGAAAGAGCATTGTTAAAATGAGGGGGTTATTTAAATGGGATTGTTCTCAAGTGTCAGACATCCAAAAAAGATATTATGACCTTCTGCAGATGGATTCCCCTTTCCCTTCTGCCATACCCCCTGTTCTGCCAGCCTTCTTAGATGCATTTTCAGCAGCTTCTAAGTGCCCTGACTCTCAACCTCCTGCCCCTAAAAGGCCAGAAAGGTTCCATACAGTCCCAGAGGATTCCAAATTCCTGTTCAAATGTCCCTCTGCGGACCCTGCAGCAATTTCAGTGTCTGCTGATAAAACTCCAAGATACTGCCCTCCACTTCTCTTCTCCCCTAGAGAGGGGAGGCTGGGGAAGAAAGTTTATACTTTAGCATTTCTGGCATTCAAGGCCATAAATTACCAGACCCATATGGCTAAATACTGCTTGGCCCTTCTCTCAGATGCTGGTAAGTTACTTTCAGAGCTTCCAGACTCTCCTACAAAGGCTCAGTTATCCTCCATTCTGAACTCCTCTTCTCAAGTTATATGTCATTTCTTAAGTGTAGCTATGATGCTGTGGAAGCATCAACCAGAGTGACTGCCTTTGGGTTGTTTCTCACAAAATACTCCTTGCTCAGACTTTAGCCTTTTTCCAGATGACATTAAGGCCAAAATCATGGATGCCCCCCCTCCCCGCAACAAGGCATTATTTTGTAACTCTGCTGCAGAACCCTTCAAGTCATTGCAAGAAAAAGTCAAAGAGCTGCATGACCTTAAGTACATTTTTGTGTCCCCTGTTCTACCCTTCAAAGACTCCCTTTGTTAGGAAGGCTTCCAGACCCCAGTCTTCAAATGGTAAGAGAGATACCAGGAAGCAGTTTTCTTCCAAATCTTCCACATCCACTCCTGCTGCTCAGAAGCAGCCCTTTCAGGCTAAGCCAGAGAGTTTGTGTCCCCTGGCAACCAGACACCTATTTCCCTTTGCCTTTCCATTTCTCTCCCTGCTTGGAAACAGATCACCCAGGATTCTTGGGTTGTCTGCATTATCCTTCAAGGATACTTCATGGTGTGGAAAGCTCCACCTTCCTTTAAGGGTATTCCACAACCCCAAAGGAACATCTGGAACTCTTTCCCCAAGTCATTTTTAGTCTTCCCTCTCAGGTCACCATTCAAGAGGTGCCAGATTCTC
This sequence comes from Protopterus annectens, assembly GCF_019279795.1. Lineage (NCBI taxonomy): Eukaryota > Metazoa > Chordata > Ceratodontiformes > Protopteridae > Protopterus > Protopterus annectens. The sequence continues at coordinate 1,146,953,702 of NC_056739.1, forward strand.
AAATAGGGAAAGGTTCTACTCCAGGATGTTCTTAGTCCCCAGGAAGGATGATCCTTTGAGACCCATCCTAGACTTATCCCACCTAAATACATTCCTGAAGATTCACACCTTTTGCATGCTAACCTTGCCCACTCTTTCTCTCATCCTTCCTCAGGCCTATATGGTATCTCTGGACATCATGGATGCTTATATTCCCATTCCCATTCATTCTAGGTTCAGATAATATCTTCAGTTTGCCATTGCTTCTTCACATTTTCAATTCTTTGCCTTGCCTTTTGGATTGTCTACAGCCCCAAGAGTCTTCACAAAATGCTTAGCTCCTATCATAGCCTTTTGCAGACAACAGGGTATTCAAATTTTCCAGTATCTGGATGATCTTCTCGAGCCTCAGGCTCCAGACACTCTTCAGGAGAATCTTCTTTTCATGGTGTCACTGTTGGAGGGTCTAGGATTCACTGTCAACTACCAAAAATCTACCCTGGTTCCTTCTCAAGACCATTTTTTCCTAGGATGCAGAATCCAGACAGACAGGACGTTGGTTTCCTTACCACCAGAAAATGTCCTGTCTCTCACCACCTACTTCCAGGCCCTCTTACCCCTTCAATCCCTGACTGCCAGGGAGTTTCTTCACTTCTCAGGCTTCATGGCAACCACTATTCCTATGCTACCACTAGTCAAGTTACATGAGGAAATTCCAGTGGTACCTCAGGTCAGTTTTGGTACAACAGTCCCATCCACTAGAGTCTGGGATACCCCTTATCCCCTGCTTGAAAAAGGAACTAAACTGGTAGAGTCAGCAGGTTACCTGGAATCGAGGCTTACCCTTACAACCACCTCTTCCCACTCAGGAGCTGTACACAGATGCTTCAGACTTTGTATGGGGAGCAGCCCTGGCTTCATGGAAAGTAAAATATGTGTGGTCCACCTCCCAGAAGAGGGACCACATAAATATAAAGGAGATGAGAGCCTTGATTTTTGCTCTACCAATCTTCAAATCTTTTCTTCTTCCAGGTGCTCTGAAGTGTTTTACAGACAATACTACAGACCTTTGGTATGTCAACAAACAGGGGGGCAAAGTCTTATCTCCTGTGCAAACTGGCTGTCCAAGCCTGGGAGTTAGCATCCCAGAGTCAACTCACCTTTACACTCAAAATGTTGTGGCAGATACATTGAGCAGGCCCATGACTCAGTCCCATGAATGGATGTTACACAAGGATGTGTTTAGGAACATTGTCCATCAGTGGGGTACACCTCAAGTAGATCTCTTTTCCTCCCCCATGATCAGACAACTTCCAAAGTTTTGTGCTAGAGTGTCCAATCCTCTGACATGGAAGGTGGATGCCCTGTCCTTTTTTTGGAAGGGGATGTTTCTATATGCACCCCCCCTTCCCACTTCTCCAAAATGATGATTCAACAGGAGCAACCAAAAATATTGTTGATGACTCCCTTTTGGCCAAGACAGCACTATTTCCCCCTTCTTCTGCATTTAGCCAAGGGCAGTCATCACAAGTTACCCCACAGAATGGACCTACTCACACAGGGCAAGAGATCTGTAGTACACCCACAGATGTCAACCCTACAGCTGACCCTGTGGGTGATAGGGTTTTGATTCCTTTCAGACAACTTTTCTCTGAAGATGTGCTACAAGTTCTGCAGGAGGCCAGAAAACCCAGTACTAGGAAATCCTATATTTCCAAATGGAAAAGGTTTTCCATTTGGTGTCTTTCTAAGGATCTGCAACCACTAGTGGTGTATGTTCCAATGGTTCTGTCCTACTTGTCTGAGTTATTGAATTATTGTTATTTATTTATTTATTATTTATTAATTATTATTGTATGAATTATTGACCGCTTCTTCAGTAAAAGCTCATCTTTCTGCTATCTCAGCATGTCTGTCTATGACTCCTCCCGTGGCCTCCAGACTACAGGTTAAACTTTTCCTGAAAGGCGTCCTACATATTAGACCACCAAGGAAGCCAGTTTCTCCTCCTTGGATCTTAATTTTGTCCTAGAAAAACTTACCCTGGCTCTGATTGAGCCAGCAAGTTCTTCTTCTCTTCAGCACTGCACCTGGAAAGCAGTTCTTCTGGTGGCCATTACCTCTGTTAGAAGGGCTTCTGAACTACAGGCACTGATGTCTTTTTTTCCCTTCACTGATTTCCACAAGGATAGGGTCTCCTTATGCACTAACCCCTCCTTTAAGCCCAAGGTGGTAAATGAGTTGTCACTCAACCAGTCCATTAATCTTCCCACCTTCTTCCCTTCTCCATAGTCCTCTAGTGAGAGGATCTTACACACTTTATGTGCATAGGCAACACAGATATTATTTGGTCAAAACCAAACTTATTAGGAAATCTGACTGCCTTTTTGTCTCCTATCTCCCAAGAGCCCTAGGCAGGCCTATTTCCAAGCAGACTATTTCCACTTGGATTTCCAAAACCGTTTCATTCTGTTGTATGTCCCATGAGAAGACTCTTGCTTCATTTGTTATGGCACTTTCACCAGAGCTGTGTCCTCCTCTGCTGCTTATTTTAAGACTCTATACACCTGCACTATATTAAAAGAAGCTACCTGGTCCTCTGTACACAACTTCACAAAACACTATACAAGCCATTGTATATAATCACTTTGGTTTTATAATTGTTGGGTAACTTCTGTGTAATCTATGTAAGTATGTCTATGTGGAGCTTTTCACCCCAGGCCTCTGCTGAAAATGGACATGTATCCAGTCGGACTATCCCGGTAAAGAAATGTAAAATAAATAAATAAAATATACGTTAGATGGCATTTTCCAGGTCCAGAGCTCATTTCGTAAGAGTTATTCTGAAGGGGTTTGTAGAGAGGGCTACTGCCCCTCTGCCCAACTCTTCCTTCTGTATGAGCTTTGATATTCTCCCTCATGTTATGAATACTTCAACATATGAATAGAAGGACATACAATAGTTGTGTAAAATCTTACTATAACCATAGATGTCCTTCTGTTCTATATGTTGCAGTGTCCCCCACCTTCCCCCTGATTCCTGTATGCTGGTGGTGTGTTTCCTCTCCTTGGTTCAGGCTGGTGCTCTTCTTGCAGCATTCAGTTCTGAGGATTGCTATGTGCTGATGTCCGCTTTATACCCAATGACATTTTATGACCGTCATAGGACCCGTAATAGATGTCGCACTTGCCCTACAATAGCGTTAGACTTTTGTATACTGGCTTGGACATACGAGTCAGATGGTGGTAGACTCCTAATGTTATGAATACTGGCAACAATTGTAGATCAGTGTTTTATATTTGATTGTCATTTGCTACTGCTGCTGGATGAACTGTTTTTTATTTTTGAGCTGTTTTTTTCAAAGTCACTCAGATGGTTAGTGGAGGGCCAGATGATCTTTTGGCTTTAACTGTGCATTCCATTCCTGGAAGTCATAATGACAATATCTTACAGATGCCGTTAGAGACTATGGCGGAGATGAATAAGTCTCTAAATTAATTGAAGTATACAGGGAGAGCAACTGACCATCCTTGGTTTGAGACGGGAACTTCCGATAATGATGATAGAACCATTATTGAGACTTTTTCCACCTTTAGGTCTTCACATTATCGTGAACAGCATAAAGACGTTCTATCCATTTTGAACTTTCAGTGTGACCCTTTTAAAGATACTGAGCGAGTGCCGAAGGTGAACTCTTCTAATTCAGAAATTAAAGGATTATTTAATGAATTGTAAAAGGGACTGAAAAAGTTCAAGGCTTTTACTTTAGAAACCTATATTTTGAATGATGTATCAGACTTGGTATATTACCAAAGGGGTTGCGTTTTTTTTAAATGTCCCAACTGTATTAATTACTCTGATCAATTCTTTCTAACCCTAATGGAGTTTTTTAATCAGGCTGGGTTAGAATTTTTAAAACTTTTAATCAGTAATTTGAGTAGATTAAGACTTGTGAAGGAGAAGATCCTTAAAATCGATGAAGACATTCGGCCAATACTACTTGAATTTCCGGATCTGCAATTGGAGTATGAAAATATCTTAAAAAACAGTGACCGTTTTGAGAATATTATTTTGAGAAAAAATTAAGAAATCACAGAGAGGTACTACTTGCTTATGAAAATAATTTAGTTTATTCCCAGTTTGACTCTCTTAAAACAACAAATTTTCAGTCAGCTTTTGTTAACAGATCCTTTATTCAGGGTTTTATTTTGTAGTCTAAGAGGAACTGATTCTGCAAGGGTATCTCAGTGCAGTGACAGTTTTAACACCTCTGCAATATGTGGGGGGAGGGGACTTTCAATTCCCCTTGAACTACAAAAGAAAACACTGAACAAAGGCCTGCAAAGGCCTGCAATTTAGTTATTTATCTGGCTGTAACTGGCTGGATAACATCTAAGTATAGTGTAAACCAAGGTCTGAGCCAAACATAAATGAGGGTGATTAGAGACAGAAAAGTAATCCTTTTACAGAAGATAAAGAAAATAAGTGACGCTCTCAAATCCCATTATATGTCAATGGCATGGAAATTCAAAGTTACTTCCTTATGTCTGGCATGTAGGTTTGCCAGCTTTCTTTGTGGCTAGAGCTGTTGGACATGCTACACCTAAAGAAATCCCAATCCCTCCGAGCTACACGCTCTACGGACCTAAACCTTGTCACCACAATAAACAGGACATGATGGAGGAATGGATTCCTATCCCAGAGACTTCCCATACTCTGGAACAGGCTACCCATCTATGTCAAGCAAAGTTCTTCATTAGCACTCTTCAAGAAAAATCTTGATGAGTGGATGGGAAATAGGAAATACATCCCGGGGATCACTTCTGTGTCTCTGCTTGTCAGTGGCACAGGAAAATAACTTTCTTGGGTGGAGTAAGCCAGGGAACCTTGTTGGCTAGGCTTGCATAGGCCCTTGGGCCGATAGCCTAGTACCTACCTATGAACCTGTGAGCCTGTAAAACCGGACTAAGGTCATGCCCCTTGCATCACCCATAACTCCACCTATTCCCACCCCCTCTCCCATTCATGCTCCACCCATTTTGTGACATCATCGTGACATCAGCTGATGGGAATGCCCTCTTTCTGTTCAGGATGCCTGCTTTCAGCCAATTTCTCCCCAGTTGTCATAAACACTGTTCAAAACTCTCATTCTGCATACTGTTTTCTGATTTACTTCTACAGTGATTACAGATATTTGGATTTAATTTAAAACATTTATTTCAAATTTTATAGCACAAACCACTGATACACACTTGCTAAACAAAGCAATGCAGTCTCACAATGAAAACAGACTTAGCATTAAAACTACTTTTCTACAATGATTATTTGGATTTTATTTTTTACATTTTACAACACAACGATGCACAAACACTGACAGACATCTGGTAAACAAAGCAATACTTTGACAGGTAATAATGTTCTCACATCAGCATTTGTCATCCTACAGTTTGCCAACGTGACCAAATACATTGTTCTGTATAAAAGTAAGCATCATCAATCCATCGTTACATACGTTCTTTAAATGGATGGGAATGTGATCCTGTTTACAGCTGGCAGTATTGCATTGAGTAATATTAGCGCAGGCTTGAATATGGAGCGTGAATTTCAAAGTTGTTTTATGAGCAGCTCCCACTTGTACATTTCACATCTATTGATCATTTACTTCACATGGTTCCAAACATTTAAGTAATTCTGGGATAATGTAACTGTTCTTTTGCTGCTGTCAGTAGTTTCATCAACCCCCCACACAAAACCCTCCTTCAAGATCATAATCAGCCTGATTGTATGCTGTGATGGCTTAATGCCCCCTGTCCATGAATCTCTTGATATTGCTGTTCTCAGTCACGTAGCATCATTGGATCCCTTATGAGACCTCAAATTAAAAGACACAAAAGATAAATGCCTGAAATACCAAAAAAATTGTTACATTTCCAACTGTAAGTAGTTTTTGCAGGTAGTAAACATCTCTGCACCTGCCATGTGGGGGGGGGAGGTGCAAGGGCCTGCATACTCCTCAAACTTATATATATATATATATACCAAATCTGTCATTTTACAAGTGCAAGGAAGGGGGAATCTGTAAAAAACAAATGCATCACTGTCATTGCACACTTAGAAATTAAGAAGCAAGATAGGCATGCTGCTGTGTGACCACATAACACTGGGAATCAAAAAAGAGGTCTGCATAGTCTAGGATACAGGGTAGATTCAAAGTATGAAATAATACCAAAGTTATAAAAAACAATTAGTGTTTTCGCTAAGCCGTGCATATCCTGGACTATATGGACCTCCTTTCTGATGCTAAGATATTACACCAACACTGATTTCCTAAATGACTGATGTTCTTTTCCTCGACATCTTTGATTAGGGCACTCAAGGAATTTGACCTTAGCCACCAGTTGATATAACAGCATCATTAGACCTCTCTTTCCTCTCATCGGCACCATTCCTTTACTTTTTATTTCAGTCTTATTTGTCTGCTGTTACTGAGAGTGATACTATATGCACGGACTAATGTGTACTACAATTATTGGATTACATTGCAAATGCAATAACTTTTCATGTACCTAGAATGATAATACTCATTGCATATTTCTAACTGTAACTAAATGTCTCTTTCTAATTTCACATTGCTCCATTGTTTATTAATCACTTAAGTATCTACTGATGTTCATCGTGCCATACTGCTGCAGTCATTACACTTGGGTTATCCTGCCGTCAGGCGGGTCCTTGGTCGGCCGAATTCCAAAGTCTTGGTCCAGCGTCGGTTGTCGTTGCTTCTTCCCTGACGTCAGAGTGGCAGGGGTATAAAAGAGGCAGCCGACACCATTTTCTTCAGTTTATCTTGCCCCAGATGTCAGGTGCCCCCAAATAGGCAGGCAATACATGAAGTTATGCAATTTTACATAAGTAGATAAAACCAATCAGTAGTTGCAAGCAAATATACCAGATAGGAATACCCCAAGTTGGATGCATGCTAGAGGTGTTTGTCATAAGCCCTGTCGTGAGAGGGGATGGAGGGAGGGTAACCTGGACTGCAGCAGTATGTGCACTCAAACATCTACATTTATGGTAGGTACAAAACTGTACTATGTTCATCATGCCATACTGCTGCAGTCATTACACTTGGGTGAATCCCAAAGCTATGGAAGGATGGCTGGTATTAAGCAGCATTAGGAGGGGCTAGAATGCTCTGTAGCACTGCGGTGGCAAAGCCCGTTCTAGATTTAGAGTATAGTGGCAGGTGGTAGTGCTTGGTAAAAGTGTGCACTGAACTCCAAGTAACTGCTTCCAAAATGTCCATGGTTGGGACCCCCTGAGATATGCTGCTGAGGTGGCTGTTGCCCTGGTGTAGTGTGATCTGATGTATCCTGGCACTGTTTTCTCATGAAATGAATAACAAAAGCGGATGCAGTAGGCTATCCATTTTGAAATAGTCTGTTTGGAAATAGCCTTTCCTTGAACACCAGCAGCATAAGACACAAAAAGTTGTTCAGATTTTCTGAATGACTTTGTCCTGTCCAAATAGTATGTAAGTTGTCTGTGAATTTCCAAGGAGTGAAATAGTCTCTCCCCTTTATTCTGGGGGTTTGGATAAAAGGTAGGTAAATGGATAGCCTGATTCTGAAGCACTTGAACATCTACATATATGGTAGGTACAAAACTGTACTTTTGATATCCCAGAAAGTGGGCTAATCCAGACTAGACCCATTGTAGCTACACTACCTTTGCTGGTTTCTGAAATCACTGCCTGTAATCTTGCTGCCTTCCCATCGTAAATGTAAGTCTTTCTCTTTCCACATTGCAATATCCAAAGTCGAACTGCTGCCAGTTTGAAAAGTGCTCCTGCTCCCGCTTGCACTACCAAAAGGAATTGAATTGAGCTCAGTTCCGACAGGCTGGTAGCCCTCATGTGATAAGTGAGCTCCTTCTGATAGGCTGGTATCCCTCATGTGATAAGTGAGCTCCTTCCGACAGGCTGGTAGCCCCCATGTGATAAGTGAGCTCCTTCCGACAGGCTGGTAGCCCTCATGTGATAAGTGAGCTCCTTCCGACAGGCTGGTAGCCCCCATGTGATAAGTGAGCTCCTTCCGACAGGCTGGTAGCCCTCATGTGATAAGTGAGCTCCTTCCGACAGGCTGGTAGCCCTCATGTGATAAGTGAGCTCCTTCCGACAGGCTGGTAGCCCCCATGTGATAAGTGAGCTCCTTCCGACAGGCTGGTAGCCCTCATGTGATAAGTGAACTCCTTCCGACAGGCTGGTAGCGCTCATGTGATAAGTGATCTCTTTCCGACAGGCTGGTAGCCCTCACATGATGACGTCAGCATCGTGTCTGGTTTTGAATCAAATTCCTAACCGGACAACTTGTCAAAAAAACGGACAGTCCTGTCAAAAATCGGACAGCTGGCAACCCTACTGGCATGAGTCATACAAAGCATTATGGAAAAGAGAAAGGGTTGAGGGAGAACAAGATCACATTGATACATCAAGCCCCACTGGTAGTGTGGAAAACAGATTAAAATTACAAATGAAGCACTTAGAGTAATTTTCAGATGTTAAAATAGGTCAGGAAAGAAAGCTAGAGTGAAAAAACTGAATTTTTAGTTATAAGGTGGAGTTTTCCTTTAACTGATATCATTTATGATCAGATTTTCAACTTAAAGACACCATGGTTTTGGTGAAGAGTATAAACAGAAATGTTGCCAACATTCCATTTGCAGTATTTTTCTCAGATTTATTTATTGCCCTATTTTCTAACAGATAAGCCCTGAAATTTCTGGAAAACTGAACAAGGTTCTTAACCGATTGAACATGTGAAATTGTGGTGTTAACTCATACGTTTAGCATTATCTCATTATCTCAGACATGGATCTGCTATGAAACATTTTTTTTATTTTACATTTGTTTCCAGAGTGGTACACTGATCTCAAATGACCATTTGCAGTTACTGCCCAGAAATTTGCAAAAAAAAAAACAAAAAAGGAACAGAGAGGCATTAAGCTCTACATACCAAAAACAGACGAGAAAGTAACAATATTTAACAAAAACTGTACAGTAGCAGTTAATGACTGTAGCAGCAATTGCAAGTGAAGTGCATATTTAAAATTTACAATTTACATAATTATATTTTAGGTTTACATCACGGTTTAATGAGTGTCTGGAATTATTATTATTATTATTACTATTATGCCCTTTGAACTGCGATGGTGGTGCTGCAGTAGCGTTGTCGCCTCACAGTAAGACGTTGTCCTGTTTGATTCTCAGCTAGAGTGTCTTCTGTGTGGAGACATGCGTGAATGGGTGTACCTTCTTTGAAGGTTGTGTGTCAGGGCTGGCAACTTGGCACTTAAAAATCCACTGCCAATTATTAGCGGACTGGAGTTTCACTGTGGCGACCCCTAACCGGGAAAAGCCGAAAGACACAACAACAACATTACTATTATGCCCTTTAGAGCAGCGGTGGTGCAGTGGTTAGCGTTGTCGCCTCACAGCAAGAGGTTCTCCTGTTTGATTCTCGGCTGGAGTGCCTTCTGTGTGGGGTCTACATGTCCTCCCTGTGGTCGAGTGACGTTTAAGACATGCAGGTAGGTGTGTGCATGAATGGGCGTGCCTTCTTTGAAGGTTGGGTGTCGGGCTGGCAACTCGGCACCGTAAAAATTCACTGCCAACCATTAGCAGATGGGAGTTCCATTGTGGCAACCCCTAACCGGGAAAAGCAGAAAGACTTTTTTATTACTATTATGCCCTTTGCTGTACTGGTAACAGAATGCACTCTGCACATGGGTGATATTGAAATATCAAAATGGTGCATACTCGTTTTTCCGATTTTTGTTAATTAAAGTTACCAGGTAGTACTGACTTAACTGTAGACATTTCAGTTTTGCCATGCCTCTTTAATTTTCATGCCTTTCATCAGTGCTGACCAAATAAAATGTACTGCCTCTTATCAATTATTTTATGCGTTCTGAACTCATTACTTGAGAGAAGTGGAGCAATGTAACACTGATTTGTAAAGCCTGCATTTTTTTCTGATTACTACAGAGTTCACCTAAAGGTTTGCCATAACTGTTGGAACCTGCTGAGTTTATTACCTGTTAGCTAGTAATAAAATTGATACAGCCTTCTTTCATCTGACGCTAATCCTGTTAATGATTTGCTAAATACCTTTTGAATACACCTGTGTTTGTGCATACATGCAGGAAGGGTTGTCAGGCTCTTTCCAGACATTCAGTGGCTTTAAATACATTATTAGTTATTATAATTTAATATTGTAATGTAAACAAATAACTCAGACACAGCAGTGGTCACAAAAGAAGACATTGCAGGCAGTGTATAGTATCAGAATGCCCTAATGGAAATACAAATTTCTCCTACATCTAGTGTGCACTTATTTGGTTTCACACAACTAATTAATAGCCTCAAACATTATAGCAAGACCGCAAATTCCCTATTAGACTGGATCCTAGTATCGGACCCTAGCAGATACACCACCTCAGGTACAATGTCTGACTGTCTCAGTGATCATCTCCCAGTGTATACCACCGGACACTACACTAATGGCAGAGGGCCTGTGTACTGAAAGGCACAATAATATTGCAAGATTTTTGCATTGGGGATTGTGCAAACATTGCAATATTTAAGTAGCTGAGAAGCTTTGCAAACATGAGCAACAAAGCATTATTGAGAATGATGAAGTTTATATCACATGGGATTACTAAATACCAACAGTTCAAAAAACAGATGCGAGAAAACCAGATATAGTAGTCCATGAAAAGAAGACAAAAGTAGCATTGATCATTGAAATTGCTGCACCTAGTTATTGCAGTATCTTACATAGAGAGATCCACTTAGTCATAAAATACCAGGATTTGTAGGCAGAAACAAGAGCAGTGTGGAAGAAGGATACCCAGACAGTTTAAGTTGTAGTAGGAGCAATGGGTCTCATTAAAAAAAAAATGTACAGTCTTATTTGGATATGCTACCAGTGCATGTACCTCCATATGCATTGCAAAAGGCGTCAGTTCTAGGAGCACTGCAGGTGCTGCAAAGAGCAGTTCTGAGTAACATCAAAAACTGAAACAGTGCTAATTTCACACATTTTAATCACACTTTGATTTAGGATAAAGACTTTTGGAGAAATTAAACCAGACATCTCACACATCCACTTAAACAGCATGTTTATAAAATAACATTCAACCTTTCCAAATTTAACCCAGAAATATACTAACCTATCATCTGTTAACTGTAACTTCCTAAAATCCTGCTGTTACATGATGCTGTAAATAAATTCAGTACATCCTTCCTGAGTATCCTAAAAAGTCTTGGACCTCCTGGAAGGTAGAGACTAAAAATAAATAATGCAGTTTGGCTATCCAAAAATAGTAGAGTACTAATACAGGTTAGAGAAAAGCATGGAAAGAACGTCAAAAATGTAAAACACCACAATATTTTGAAAACTCCAGAATGCCTCGCAGTCGCACTAGAAGGTGAATTAATGAAGACAAAAAAGTATACTATAATAACTTTCAGAATGATAATAAACACAACCATAAAAAATTCTGGACAGCCATTAAAGAAGTCTTGCATCCTTGCATTCAACCCTAACCCCTCTCCTAATAACTCATCACTCAAACTGCAGTACATTTCAGCTCTTATTTCATAGTATAACATCTCTAATCAAGGATCCCCCAACATTTAATCACAACCCTGTCCAACAGCCACATATCACCACATCCACTTTCAGCTTCAAACTTGTGCCCACATCCTGTATAAAACTGTTCTTAAACAAACTCAAACCATGCTCTTCTTCAGCCGATGACCTTCCAAGTGAATACATTGAAGTAGCAACCAATAACATTGATGCCCTATCTCAGTCCTTATAAATAAGTCCGTGCAGGAATCCCACTGTCCCTCTCTCTGGAAAAAGTCGTGCATTATCTCTCTGCACAAAGGAGGAAATTCAGCAGACATTACTAACTTTAGACCTGTAACAGTTTTATCTCCCCTCTAAGAAATACTTGAAAATGTATTTAAAAACAATTGCCAGACTATATAATGCGGGAAGAACTCCTTTCCCCCACACAACGTGGCTTCCATCCTTCCCGTAGTACTAATATTGCACTTCTAACCTATATAGATGCAGTCAATAAAGCTAGAGATAATGACAGACTGGTCTCTTCTTTATTTCTAGACTTATCTAAAGCCTTCAACACAGTTTGAACCAGCAAACCTCTAATTCCAATGTCCACATTAGATCTCTCTCAGCCCATCCTTCTATGGTTCACAAGCTACCTATCCAATAGGTATCAGTCAGTAAAGTGGCACTTCACCCTTCTCTCCATACCTGTCAGTTACCACTGGTGTGCCACAAGGGTCTATCCTTGGCCCCCTCCTCTTTAACATTCTCATCAACACCATCCACACAACAGGCCTCCCTGTACTCAGATAACTCCACACTCATTTGCACATCTGACAACGTGGGACACTTCAAGCAATTACTTAGGAAGCTTTAGCAGTAACTGAAACATGCCTTTGTAACTCACAACTCATGCTCAACCCTAAAAAGAATAACAAACTACTGCTTTTTTCCCCAAATCCATCTCCAATGAAAAAAAACTAAAATTAAAGTCCTCTGTCTTGATAATATGACCACTGAAGTCAGTCCTCATAGAAAATTATTAGGGATGATAGCTGATGATGATAGGGAAGTAAATGTTGTGGGAAGAAATATCCAGGGAATTGTTATGGCTAGGCTTGTATAGGCCCTAGGGCCGATAGCCTAGTACCAACCTATGATAATGTTAATTTCAACTTGTATATACAAAACTGCGTAAGAAAAACTCATCAAAAACTAGGGATGCTTTATAGAGCCATAAAGTTTCTCACCGATGCAGCTAAAACTAGACGTGCCACTATTTATCTCCTCCCCGCTCTTCTTTATGGTGCTTCCATCCAAACTAATCTTTGGGCATCACAAAAATCACAACTTGAACAATGCTATAACAAAGCTGTTAAATATCCTTTGTATAGCACTAAAGAGCCTAAATTGGTTAGAACTACCCCATCAACTAACACACAGCTTCTTACCACTTGTACAATTATCCAGAATCCATCTGCTTGTCCAGCACTAAATACCATTCTACACAACTATAGTCCTAGTCATCATAGTCCATCATCATAGTCCAGTGACCAAAAACTCCTGTCTGTCCGCAAACCTATCAAATCTGCTGGGCATTTTCTGTACTTGTGCTATGTTGCTAAGGTCGGGAACTACTTATCTCTATCCATCCGGTCAATACCCTCCCTCCCATCCTTCAAAACCATTCTGAAAGACTTCCTAGCCAAAAGCTGTCTCTGTTCTTGCTCAACACCGAGCTAAACTATATCCCTAAATGTAAACAAGTATGTATTCATACCTTTCATAGCCTTACTCTCCATGCTTCACTCACTTCTATCACTTTCTCTTCCCTGGCTTGCTCTCTAAATATAACATAAGCTTGCTTTTCTCTCACTCCGTAAAGCAATTCCTGTTTGTATTATACAAGCTTCTTTAACTTGTCTATAACCTGGCTAAAATTTCTCCAACTGTTAAATCATTATCACATAACTTGTGTCTATTCTTAACCAACGTTTTTGTGTTGTGTCTAATTTGATGTAATTATTTAAACTGTATTTGTTTTTTGTATTATTTTTTTAAGACTGTAAAGTTAATATTCTTAAAATGCTTTGTGATACTTTGGAGCTTTCCTCCTGGATCCTCCGTTAAAATGGGCTCCTACATAGTCGGACTTTCCTGGTAATCAAATGTCAGTAAATAGTTAGGGTCCTGTGATGCTAAATGTTTAAGTTAAGTTAGCTGAAACTAAGTTCCTTCCAGTGGTTCAGTTAAATGTATCCAACTTTGAGCATCTGAAAGGATGGTAACCTGCGGAAAAAGGAAATGATACGTGAAACAAGCACACAATTCCTGTATAGGTTTCACCTGTGGATTTCTGATTTATGTACAATCAGCATCTGACCCCTATCCATGCAAGTTCATAGGTCATAGTTGTGTACTAGACTAATGGCCCTGGAGCCTTTACAAGCCTAGCCCATAAGATTACCCTGGCATCGTGCCACCTGACCTTAATTTCCAGTGCCTCTGTTGAGTAGAGCCACTGGAGTGATCCCCGGGGTGAATTTTCTATTTCCATTCCACTCATCAAGATTCCTCTTGAAGAGGGCCAGTGCGGTGCTCTGTTTGACATGTATGGGAAGTCTATTCCATAGCATGGACAGTCTCTGGGTTAGGAACCTGTACCTTCAGCACGTTTTGTTGATTGTGGTAATGAGGTTGAGGTCTTTGGAGTGTGTGGTGTGGAGAGATTGGGATTTCTTTAGATGTAGCATTTTTAACAGAGCTGGGTCAGACATGACTTTCTAAGTCAAGCAGAGATAGCCTCTAAGTAGGTGATATGAGACAGAGAATAGTTGGAGTTTTTTGAGTCTCTCCATATAGGACAACCGTTTAAGTCCTAGGATCCTCTTTGTGAGGTACTTTTGCAGCCTCTCCAGTTGTTGTAGGTGTTTAGTGAGGTATATGCCAAATGGGGCATTGTACTCGATGATTGGCCTAATGAGGGAAGAGTAGAGGGAGACAATGACCTTTTTCTTCCTGGATGCAAAACCCTTAGTAATGAGATGTGCCACATACAAGGACTTTCTGACCACAGTGGCAGTGTGGTGGTCAAAAGGAAGGTTGCTTTCAGCCTGTGTTCACAGATCTCTTATAACACCTTCTGTGTTCAGTGGACTACCATCGATGTGGTAATTCATGGGAATTGTTTTTTTCCCAAAGGGGATGACACATTTTTTTGGCATTGAGCTTAAGGCCATGTTCATATCAGACGTGCCAGTTTTAGTTGCTAGTATCTAGTATGGAATTAATTTCTGACAAAAAAATATTACTTTCACTAATAACCAGGTAACTGGACTGACCACTGGGACAATTTTCAGCTATAATCAGGGCTGGCCCCATTAGGCACAAAGAGGCAAGTGCCTCTTTTCAAGGGTTACTTGGGTGTCTTGAGGTAGTTAGCTATCTTTCTCAAGTAAACTACCACAGACAGAGTAGGGTAGCAATGCCAACTCTTTTATATTATATATTCTGTGGCCAATATTAATATCTTTTGAATGAAAAGTGCTCTGGTATGTCTTGTGCTACAGTCTGATGGGGAAACTTGTTTTCACTTACCATTCTTGGCATATGTCTTCTCTGTTAGGATTTTGGACCGCATGCTTATTCTTATAAGTTAGACCTGTTTGTGGGTACATATGTTATTAACTAAATAAATTAATAAATTAAACTTATGCAAAGATTCCCTATCACTAACTATATATGGTCTAGTATATAAAACCTTCATGTTGTGAAAAATGAAAAAAAAATGTTCCTCTTTTTGCCCCTGTGCTCTGATTTTTAAAGGCCAGTACCATGATTTTTAATGCTCATGGGTAGAGAGATATGGTTCTTGATGTGTGTACTGCGCAGTGCTGGAATTAGAAGAGCTGTCATCTTACCACTTAGGGAAATACTTTGTGTGCTCATTTCTTACACACTCAAACATTAAAGTGAAGCATTGAGATATAACAAATTCCCATCCAAGATAAATATAAATTACATTAGTTACTAAATGCAACAGTACTCGAGTACAACAGTGCTGACATTCAGTATATAAAAAGAAATGAAGATTCAATTAATAAAATAAAATATATATATAAATATTAATAGCAAATACAGTCAGTCCCAACAGTAGTCCAGCAACAGCTTTAGAGAATAAATGAAGCTGTACATAAGGAAATAACAGTGAGCATGTGTCCAGTTAGACTCCACACAGATTAAGGGAACCTCGTATTATCTGTGATTTTCTAAGCAGTCCAGTCCAAGGCTTCACACTGGTAGAGGAATGTGCCACTGCAGCAAGTCAAAAAGCATGGCAATACACCATTTGGCTAAGTGCAATGCACCTGTCCCGAACAGCTTGGAAAAAGTTTACAGTCTTCTCATGGATTACAGATAAGAAACATGTAAAGGTAACTAAATAGTTGCTCCGAGCACTGTACCCCTTGGACTTTTATATTCCCATGCTACAGTTTGTAAGGCAAGAATTGCAGTGGTGCAGGAAGCAAATAACTCTCAATCCAGGGCTCCCTTTCTGTCTTTCAACCCAGTTTAGTATGTCCAGACATACTGTTATGCGTGGAGAGGAGTTTCAAAGGTCTGTGGACTCTTCAGACAGGCCGGAGCACATAAACATCAAGGAAGTGCTAGCTGTGATTCATGCTGTGAGAACTCTTCACCATCATCTTACAGACAACTCCACAATGATGTGGTATCTCAAAGAACAAGGGGTGCAAGTAACAAACAAAGGGTGCAAGGTCATACCCTCTTTGCTGGTTGGTGGTGATGGCTTGGGAGTGGCATCTTCAGCATTCTGTAACTGTTCAGGCCTCCTACCTTCCATCAGAGAAAAACAATGTGGCAAACAAACTCAGCAGATCCTGTGCAGACCCTCATGAGCGAAAACTCAATGCTGGCATGTTCCAGGATTTTATCCAGATGTAAGGAACACCTCACGTTGATCTGCTTGTCCCATTACAAAACAGACTACTAGAAAAATGCTGTTCGAGATATCCTTGTAGCCAACCATGGAGAACAGATGCTTAGCCATTCCCTTGGTCAGGAATATTCCTGTATGTTTAGCCACCCTTTCCAAGGATTTCCGTGGTACTTCTAAAGATTCATAAAGAATTATCAGAAGTCATTGTAGTGATGCCCAGACAAAATTGTTTCTCCTTTCTTATGTAATTGGCTAAGGACGGCTACTACAAGCCTTCTCACAGACTGGCTCTATCACAGAGCACAAGGGAAGTTTGATATACCTCAACATCAATTAGGTACAACTGATGGCCTGGATGACTTTATTTTAATACTTTTTAGGCACCTTTTTCATGAGGATGTGCAGTAGGTACGAAAGGAGGCAAGAAGCTTATACTAGAAAATCATATGCTGGCAAATGGAAGGGATTTTCTGGTTGGTGCCTTGTCAGTCACAAGGATCCCAAAAAGGAAGTAGCACCTCTGGTTCTTAAATATTTGTGTGAGCTTCTTAAAGGTGGCTTGTCTTATGCTTCCATCTAGGTGCATCTTGCAGCCATCTCAGCTCGTCTGCCTATGAATCCCCTGTTTCTTCTATGCTTGCGGTCAAACAGTTTCTGAAAGGAATTTTCCACGAGACCCCCCTCCCCCCATGAGCAAATTCCTTCTTCTTGACATCTTAATTTTGTTCTAGAAAAGCTAACCTTAGTGCCTTTTGCACTGGCCCTTCAGACTAACTTGAAAGTTCATTTGTACAAAAACTGTTTTACTTGTTGTTGTGACATTTGCAAGGCAAGTATGTAAGTTGTAAGCTTTCATGGTGAGTGCACTCTATGTGCTTTTCAACAGGGATAGGATTGCATTACACACAAAACCTTCATTCATGCCTAAAGTTCTTTCTGATTTTACTATGAATCAAGCTGTAAATCTCCCAGCTTTCTTCCCAGAAACAAGGGAGAACAAATTTTACATTCATTGGATCTGTACAGGCAGCCCAGGTACTACCTTAACAGAACCAAAACAACTACATACTGGATTTCTTCTCTAGGTGCAGAGCAGGTTTGGCTAGGACCATTCTTTTTTTTTTGGGGGGGGGGGTTCTGGATCCTTAACTTTCCTCCTCCCAGATACTTCCAGATAGGGTAAGCTTTTGGAATCTATCCATAGGTACTGCAACAGGGAGGATGATGGCCATAGTGCAGTTGTGTAAGTCCTACTTACACATAATAGTAGATGCACTCACCCACCTTCCCCTTTGTAAATAGTTGAGATGGGGCAGAGTCTCCTTTGTTATGGGTATGGTTGTTGTTATTATTTGTTTGATTTTTATGGAGATTATTGATTGTAGGTTGTTGGCTTAGGATGAATCTTCTTTTTCACAGGGCTGTAAAATCCTAAAGATTTACATTGCACTGATTGCTAATATGCTTCCTTAAGGGTGCAGCCTACCAGCAGCCATAGTGAGTGAGAGACAAGGAAGTTAAAGCTTTGGCAAACTGGCTGGGTGCTGTGCCTTTGGCAAGACACTACCTACAGGTACTGCATCACAGAAGAAATTTGAATGTCAACATAGTTAGGACTTACACAAATGGACATTATACATGCTCTATAAGCAAAGAACAAAGCCAGCTGCAGATGGGACAAACAGTGGATTAATTAGAGCAAGCGTTGTCCCTGGAGCATAAATAATTATGGAGAAGCAAACCCAAGTGAAGGATGCTAGCAAAATTTCAAAAGAGCATCATTTTCAAACTACAAGGACTGCAGGACCACAAAGATCAACACTTCAGTACGCAGGAATTAATGGGCTACACACACAGTGCATCCATTAATTCTACTGAATTAAAAACTGGAGTAGAACAAATGATGTTACAGCATGGTGAACAGGAAATCACCAGAAACCTAGACATGGATTAACAGTTTAACTCACAGATACTAGCTAGCACTGTGGTGTAGCAAAATAAAGCCCAAACTACAACCTAGGCTACCCGGGTTTGATTATCATCTGGGACATCTGAGACACTTGCAGGGACGGATGAACATGTCCATCCCAAGGGAGGAAGGTGTTCATCTAGATGCTGTCTGACAGAAAGCATGGTACATAGAAGGGAGTAGCCTTCAGATGTAACAGGTGAACACATGGGGGGGGGGTATACTGAGGGGCAGGTCAAAACTGAAAAAATTGCCCAGTGGAAGCAGTCAGTGGCATGCACCCCCCATGTCTTTAGATTCTGCACCAGCCTATCCTTTGAATGGTTATAATCTGGGGGTAGTATAAAGGCAGGTAGAATAGGAAAGCTGGAAAAAAGCAAAAGGCGAACAACAAATAAAGTTAACTTGTAGATGCAGGCCCAGTCCAGAATGTAAATGGCTCAGTGAGGAAGCACACAACAAAAAAAAAGCAAGAAGACATATCCATACAGCAAGTACTCAGAATTCATATGTAAAAAACAACTAGAGATGCTGACTGTGTTTGTCCTAGGCAGCAACAGCCTCCATCTGTCACCCAAGGGGAAATCTCTCTCAGCATGTTCACGCTGAAAGCGGTGACTGCAACATTCATCAGTCAAACAATCATTTATCAGTGGTCGGATATCTGGTTGCATGGGGCTGGGTGGCACAAATAGTAGTTACAGATGCATGGTCAACAAAATGAGAAAGTGCGGCATAGTTGTTAATTAGATATTAAAACCATAATCTTTCAGTGCATTCATGATGTTGTATCACAGCATCTGTGGATGGAGGGCCGCATATTCTGTCTTGATCCAGTTGTCCACATTCCTGCCTATCAAGAGGATTCACAAATACAGTACATATTGACATGTATAGACTTATTTACAGCTGCATACATAAGGCAGACGACAGTATGACTGACAAATGTAAAACACGGTACTGCTGCACTGTGATGTTTTCCATGCTGCTGAGCTTGAATTATGACAACAGTATTCAGCCCAACAGAACAAGGTACATAGACTGTGCTTCAAACCTACAGTTAAGTCTGTAAGAGTAACAGTAGTAAAATCTAAGGTAGACCTTTTTCTTAAGATCCATAATTTGACTTTAAAAAGGTGTAAGTACATGACGTGCCTGACTCTCAGCCCATTGTATAGCTGTTAGAATGCACCGAATAGCAGGCAGAATTGCTTTGTGATTTCATAAAGAACTGTTGCAGAAACGTGCTCTTTGCTGTATAACTTGAACAGTAAATCTGCGCAAATCGGACTACTGGTTTGGAATGCCTGATTCCATAAATCAACACATTGACAAATGTAGCCAGATAAGACAACAGACACTTGATGGCAGTCGAGGGATGTGAATAGTTTGCTCACTGCACCAAATGTAGTTTTCTATGATTTTTGTTTTACTGTCTCCAAAGCATGTAGGGATTCTTGAGGTCCCACAATAAATGCCTATTTTTGTTTGTTGTATAATCTGTGGAAAATACAGTATACTGAAAGTGCTGTGTCTGCTATTAGTTGTACAGCTGTCCTTAGTGCATGGCTGCATACAGATGTTTCATACACGGGTGATTCATGAAATTGTTTGCTTCATTAGTCATCATATGCAGAGTAATCTTGTGGCGCATGATGATATTATAATAAGAGATCCACTGTGGGAGGAAATATGGCTGCTGGGCTGTGAAACCACTGCTGTCCGGCTGCAGTTAATGTACCGTGTATACTCATGTTCTTCTATGTTGAGATCGGGTAGGTATATAAGGACTATGCATGGTGATATTTCTGTATTTTCATTTGTGTTATATTCTGATGCTGATGCTCAGTTTTATTATGCTGTGCCTGAAATCACATTCATTATGTGAATGAACAGTTCATTTTAGATTTTATTGTGACTAGTTCACAGCTGTAGGCCCATATAAGATAATATCTGAGGAAAGCTGTTCTCTTGCATTGTAGAGCTTTGTAAATCATGTACTGGGGTGGCCACATTAATTTGCCTGCTTATTCTAGATGTGACCTCTTCTAGGTACACACTGAAGTCGACAGATATTGTCCAGTGGTAAGGAATATTTGTTAACTGCACAGGTCTATGGTATGTATGTTCTACCACATGCCCACAACAATGCATACTAAGTGTCTGAATAGCAGCCTGTAAGTGGAATTAATTCTGCTGCTTATATAATTAAGCACCAAATATTGCATCATAATCCAGAAAGAAGCTCTGCATTTCCTCTTTTAACTTGCTGATACTAGAAACACTATTGCATTCGAGAGGATCTCGTAGTGCAAGTGACTAATTGAAATGGTGTTGATTTTTAATTCATTTTTTTATTTTAATTCTTTGGTCTAGAAGCACCGTCTCCCTTGCATTATACTTTCACCAAAATTCTAAGCTGCTGTAACTTGTGTCATGATTGTTGGAGCCCCTATACTTTCTTTTGATGGAGGTGTGTGTTATGTCAAATAACATAGTTCTGCAACATAGTATTCATGTCTTAACCAACCTTCATCCCATTTACAACTGGATTTTAGAGTCTGTACTTACTTTGGTGTTTACATCCCTAGCTACTCTAACAGGGAGGCAATTTATTTATTTACTTACCAGTCAGTCCCACTATGCAAAGTCTGTTTTTTGAGGACACCTGAGATGGTATTCACACTGATTTGGTTAAATTTGGGCAGAACACCAAGGAAGTTATACACCCTTCCGGAATGATGGGGAGATTCTAATATAGAAAGGAACATGAGGGACAGAAGAGAATGGAAATTGTGTTTCTGAACTAGACAAAGAAGGCATCCAGTTATCAAAATGAAAAAAAGACTTGCCAGATAGACTCATTTATTGTTTTCATTAATAGTCTAATAAAAATTAGGAAAGTAAGCACTGAAGTGATTTACTGGAAGAAGCAGATACAGTTAAATAGAATCTAAATGACAATATAGCTAGTACTGTATCTTTGCCTGTCCGTGTGGAGCTCTCCCTTTAGAAAGAAGATGATCACAATGTGCTAACCTTACAAGAAAATGAGTAAGAACATCATGAACCTATTCAAACTAGGAATGAGCAAGTGACAGCATTAACTCTGCAGTCCCATACTTCAATGCCAGCAAAAATAGTGTGTCAGGGAACAATGTTGGCAAATACCATATACCAGATATAAGAGGACACCGTCACTGGTACGATTAACCAGTAAAACCTCGAAATGCATGGATAGACTGGTGATTTTTGACAATGTGATTAAACTGTTAGGTTATACTGTAGGACACACCATGTCTATAATTAATTTGGGTCTGACATAATCATTTCAGGATTTGTGAAAGTGGTATACTAGATATAAGATTCATTTCAAGTTTCAGCAGTAAATGTTATGAAAATGTGGAGTGATTATGTGATTATTGACTTTTTTGTGCAAAAAAGAAATGCATACTTTTATAGGTCAGAACAGATGTCCTAAATTCAGAAGCTGCCTGGCATATTTAAAGAAATGTGAGTCTGTGTTTGAAAAAAAAAAACTGCAAAACCCAAGGGGTATACTGAAACAATCATGTGCAATTTTTCAGCCTAAGACAGAAAACTGTGATAAACAAAGATGTGGGCAGTGTGGGGAAAGAGAATGTACTAAGTAAAACTGTACACCCATTCGGAAATATGTGGAAGTAGGAACCATTTCTAGTCTGACTAATTAAGGAAGGATATGAAGAGCGTGAGGAGTTGCAGGAGACTAATGAAATGTCCAAAATTAAACATGTCATAGCCCGAAACAAACTGTACGATGACATAATAATATTACTAAAGACTTAAGGGAAAATAAGTGTAGTGTGGGGAGACGGAATTGATAATACTGTGACTTGCTCTGACTGCTGACTTGATTGAGAGGATTGCTAGATGCAAAATAGTTTGTGTTAGTGTACTATGATGATATGTATTTAATGGATATATGGATGAAAAACATAGATCTAATGGATAATTCAAACATGTTTGGAAACAAGATGTATTATGAACCAGAGATCATGAAGAATGTTCAGGTATAATTGTAATGCAGAGAGAGAAAAACTAAAAGTGATATTAGCGATGGCGATAATTGTGGGAAGGTGATCTAAGCAATAAAGCTGAAGAATATAAAATAGTTTTTATGTGTGCACCAGCTAACTGCTCTACAAAAGAAGGAATACTGAAAAAAATTAAAAATCTCTCTAATGGTTAATATGAAAATAATATGGATGGGAGACTTTAACACAAATTTAAAAGTAAGTGAACTACAATGACAACAAATGCAAAAGAATATAATGAGAGCTGTCAATTGACAAAATTCAAGTTAAGTAAGGGGAAAAAGCAGATGAACTACTGTCTTGTTACAGCGAAGTCAGTGTCTATTTTTAAATTTATTAATGTATGGACTGCACTTCAGCTTGATGCATTACTGAAATTAACACTGTTGTTCAGCTCACTATAGTATTATTAAATTTAAATAATGTTGCACTGCTATACTTTGTTGCTGTTGTGTTTTTGTTTATTGTTGATAATTTCTAATGTAATACGGCAGCGTTACCAGTTACTAATACTGGGTGGCTAGAAACCAAATTAACTTAGTATCTCAGTTGTTGGTTGCACATTTTGCATCATTGGTGGTGGTGCATTTCTACTTGTTGCTGATTAAAACACTAGTGCAGTACTAGTGGGAAGTTGGCATAATGGTTTTGGTATTTACCTTACAGACTCAATGTGCAGGGTTTGATTCTCACATGGGGTAAATAAATGACTAGGCTTAAAATGGCCCACAAGGACAGTTAGCCTAATACTAATCTGTGAACTATGAACCTTTGAACCTAAAGTATTGGCTTACCTGTCTGATAACCTTTGCACCTTTTGTTGCCTGCTCCACTGATACTGCATTGAAACTGTTTGGTTTACCTTTGCTGCTCTTGGAGCTACTCATTTGTTCTATCCATAAATATTGCTCTACAGTTACTGCACCTGAATTCATTTCATTAGGCTGCCTGTTACTCGTTGCTGTTACTCGATAGTTACTTACATACTGCTGTTACTTTTACTTTTATTTGCACTTGTGAATATTAAGTCACATGTCAGATTCTTGCATTCTTTAGCCATATCCTGTATTATCATTTTGTCTGGTTTCATCCATTTTCTCATTTTTGTCTCATACAAAGAGTTGGTTAGTAAGGTATTCTGTTTGCTCATATACCTTCATCTGCACTGACTATGCCCCCGATATAGCCAGCCCGGTAGTATTAAGATTTCTGGACATTATAGTTTCTGCCTCATGCTTATTGAAAAAAAAATATCGCTACCTCACAGTAATTCAATGTGTGAGAGGTGCAATATTTTACTGAACTTGAAGGCTACCTTCACATCTCAAGATACATTCAGTAGGCAAATCACACAAGCACAACTACAGCAGAGAGCACCTCTATGACAACAAACTATGCTGAGGTTTTTACGAGATTGCTGCCGATTCATTCCAGCTAAGGAGTAAGAAACTTCAGCCATTAGATCACACAGTAGTATACCACCTTCACATTGCATACAGTAGTCAGTACACATACCTCTAAGAGTCACAGGGATGCAAACTCCAAGCACATAATGCCCACTGTCTGCCACAGTAACATGTTAGTTATGGGGGGGGGGGTGAATGGTCTTGGATAACCTGCCCAGCAAAACATGTAAAAGGCTTTTAATGAACTTACTATGCATATTTTTGTGGCAGGAAAAGCACTGGTCTTGAGTGGTATGATGTAAAAACTCAAAAGTGAGATAATTGCCTTTAATAATTGCTTACATAGGTGGTGGCCTTCTAGGAGGATCCAATACATGACAGCTTGGGGCAAAATGTCTGGCAAGCCAACCTGCTTTGCCAAAGATGATCTGCACCTCTCTTGCCATGGGTTTTGTACTTTTAAGAAAAGCCTTTCCTATCCCCATAGTGCTTGATTTTGACAGAGTCCATCTACTGGGTGTTAAAATCTAGTAAATTCTAATTTGGAATACATTTAAGTGGCTCTACTCAACTCCAGTAGCCTTAGAAAAAAAAAGTCTGAACCTGAACCCTACTGCAACTTGACTATAGTCATATATGTGGATGCAGAGACATGGGTTCAATGCAATGAAAGCGCTCCCTCTAGTCCTGATTTTAGTGCCTACAGGATCTTCAGATTCATTGATAATTGCAAGGAATATCAGTATTTATCAAGAATATAACTACCTCATGACTGATTCCTTAGGACGCCATATTTGAACTCCTAGAAGGCCAGATTGCTTAGAAAAAACTGAATTACCATTTCATAGTTGGCTATAGAGCATCCTCTATGTCTCCTTCTGAGCATGATTGCTGTCTTAACAACTTAGTTGAAATCTCCATTAAACCTATAACCTTTCTACTGAGGGACTTCAACTACCCATTAATAAATTTTCTGACCTACACTGACAATGGTCAGCATTCCCAATGACATTATAAATGTTAATTCTCTTGTGTAAATATTTAAACATCCTACTAGAGGCCCATATACCCTTGACATTGTCTTCAGAAATACTGATACTTCATGCACACCTCCGTATGCATCACCTTCCCTTAGTAATTCAGAGCATTAATTGGCATTTCACCAGCAAATGCAGCCATATTTATAGACTTTATAAAAGCAAATCTTCATCAATAACTTGATGACCTAAACAAATTCTACTGTAATCTTTGTCTGATGGACTCCATTGTTAAAGCTGCTGCTGATGCCTCTGACTTCTATTCCCTGTTATATAGTTGCATTGATAAGGCAGCACCAAATATAATGAGAAAATTAAAAACAGACCCTGCTGGTGCGATGCTTATGTAAATAGATTATATAACAAGACAAAGAAATTGCTTAATGCTGGTAGGAGGTGTCATTCTACATATAGTGAGTACACTTAAGCAAATTAATAAAGAGTTTAAGGGTGCCATTAGGAAGCTCAAAACTGACTATGTACTTCAAGTTTATAGGTTGATACTAGGCTATATGCCCTAGGGCATTTATCAGTCTAGCCAGAGTGTGTTTGGCTTTCGCCACCCCTTAAAAATGGGTTTTACTGTGCCCTTTTTAGGTTAGTTTACTGTGCCTCTGTCTAGTAGTGACACAGAAGTGATTCCCGGGGTGAACCTACGATCTCCCATCCACTCGTCAAGATTTCTCTTGAAGATAGTCAGTGAAGGGCTCTGCCTGATATGGACTGGGATTCTATTCCAGAGTGCTGGGAGCCCCTGGGTCACAAATCTGTCTCTCCAGCATGTCCTATTAATTTCTGTGTTGAGGTTCAAGTCCCTTGAGCACGTAGCTCTAGTGGATTTGGATTTTTTGAGGTGGAGCATGTCCATTAATTCAGGGTTGGACATGGCTTTATACGTCAGGCACAGATCACCTCTAAGTAGGCAGTATGCAACTGAGTAGAGCTGGAGTTTCTTTAACCTGGCAACATAGGTCATCTGTCTGAGACCCTTGATCCTCTTGGTGAGGTACGTTTGGGGTCTTTCCAGTTGCTGCAGGTGTCGGGTAAGGTACATCCCAAACGGGGCATTGTATTCGATTATGGGCCTGATGAGTGATGAGTAAAGGGGCACAATGACCTCCCTTGATCTAGATGTGAATCCTTTCATGATAAGGTGGGCTATATAGAAGGTCTTTCTAACCACTTTGGCAACATGGTTGTCAAAGGAGAGATTACTATCAACTTGGGTTCCCAGGTCCCTAATTACTTCCTCCATACTTAATGGATTATTGCCTATGTGGTAATTTATGGGCACTTTGTTTTTCCCAAAGGGGATGACTATACACTTCTTGGCATTTAGTTTTAGGCCATGGCTTTGGCATCAGTTGTCCGTCTCTGTGAGACCCTTCTGGAGGATGCCTGTGTCAGCCGGAGAGTCGATTATGGCACCCAGTTTGCAGTCGTCTGTGAACTTGGTCAGCCATAGTCCTCCCGTGTTGGCCTGTACCTTAGAAAAATATATACCGAACAAGAGCGGTCCCAGGACTGAGCCCTGTGGGACACCACTTGTAACAGGTTTAGAGTCTGACATGGCTCCCGCAATTCTGACCATGTGGGTTCTGTCCTTGAGCCAGTTTGCAACCCATCTTATGACATAGGGGTTGATATTTAGGCTGGAGAGCTTATTTATGATTCCAGGGTGAGGTATGGTGTCGAAGGCTTTTGCGAGGTCCAGGTAGGCTGTGTGGACTACCTTCCCTTCATCTATGGCTTTGGTGACTGTTTCGAAGAAGTCAACCAGGTTCAAGAGGCAGGATCTGCCCTTAACAAAGCCGAATTGTGTAGGATTTAGCGTCTGTAGTTCTCCAATGTCTTTGTTTATGAGTTCCATGATGATCCGCTCCATAGCTTTGCAGACCAGGCTAGTCAGGCTTATGGGGCGATAGTTACCAGGGTCTGTTGAGGCACCACCTTTGTGGAGTGGGACCACTGTTGCTGTACGCTGTTCCTTGGGTACATATCCTGTAATAAGGCTGAGATTGAACAGTAACCTAATATGAGGTTCTAGCTCTTCTTGGAGATCATGTAGGATGCAGCCTGGGACACCGTCCGGTCCCATTGATGCAGTGTTTTTTGCTTTGGAGAGGGCAGCTCTCACCTGAGAATCTGAGATGACAGGGAGACAACTCTCTGCTTGGATAGATATTTGCTCCTTTGGGGGGAGGGGGGGGGAGTTTGCACTGAACCTATCCGCCAGGATGTTGGCAATGTCTGTGGGTTCAGTGTATTTTTTGTCATTTTGGACTAACTCCGAACATATCTGGGAGTTGCCACACAGGTTCCTGACATAACTAAAGAAGGCCTTGTGGTTATCTTTAGTGTCTTGTGCAATTTTTCTCTCGAAGCTCGCCTTGGATGTTTTTATGAGGGACAGTAGTTTTTTGCTAGTACTGATCAGTGATGCTTTCTTTTTAAGGGATTTTGCTCTATCCTGCAGTAGCTTCCTCCTTTTGTTGTATAGCTTATTTATGGCTGGGGTCCACCAGACAGGACACCTGCCTTTGGAGGATTGGGTCTTGGTTTTATTTGGGATTGCATGATCCATGCATTCCTGAAGATGTCCATAGAATGTGTTTATAAAGGATTCTGCAGTTTGGGCCGTAGTTTCCACTGGCCCGGGGGCTTTGAGTGACTTCACCTCGGTTTTGAGAATTGTGAAATTAGCCTTGGAGAAATTTTTTACTGTGGATTTCTGGCCTGGTAGCAACTAAACCTAAAATAATTACATTTGTTTTCTTTATGTATGTCTGGAAGTTAAGAACTAATACCCAACTATGTTTGGAGCACCACCATCTCTGACCCTAAGAGAATAGCTAATATCTTAGCTGACAAATTTAGTACAAATCTTACTCCACCCATAGTTATAGCTGTTACAGAGACTCCACTACCCCATCCACTCCCTATAATTGCTATGGAACAAGTCCTGTCATCCCAGTCAGAAAGTAACAGCTCCTCATCAATAGGCCCTGATGTCATACTAATTTGCCTGATTATAAGTACCAACTATCTGATGCCCTACATGACCTCTTTAATCTATTCCTTTCAACTAGTTATATTCCCAAATCCTGGAAAACAAGCAATGTAACCCGCCATGGACCTTGATAACTACAGACATGTTAGTCTCATTAGCCTCATATGAAAAGTTATCAAATGTATTATCACAAACCTCATTAATCTTGACATTGACAATCTCATAATTGTGAAATGTCATCAATTCGCATTTGTCAAATGAAGTACTTGCCTTTTTAACCTTGTTAATTTCTTTGAAACAAGTCACCAGAACAGTGGGTAGCTGTTGTATAGTATATAGGTTCATAGGTAGGTACTAGGCTATTGGCTCTAGGGCCTATATAAGCCTAGCCAAAAATGTACCCTGGCTTTCGTCACCCAAGAAACTTATTTTCCTGTGCCCCTGTCGAGCAGAGCCACAAAAGTGATCCCCGGGGTGAATTTCCTATCTTCCATCCAGTCATCAAGATTTTTCTTGAAGAGTGCTAATGAGGAGCTCTGACATAGATAGGTAGTCTGTTCCAGAGTATGGGAAGTCTCTGGGACAGGAATCTATCCCTCCAGAATGTTCTGTTTATTGTGGTGACAAGGGTTAGGTCCCTAGAGCGTGTAGCTTGGAGGGATTGGGATTTCTTTAATTGGAGCATGTCTAACAGTTTTGGGTTTGACAGCTTTGTATATTAGGCAGAGATCGCCTCTGAGTAGGCAATATGTGACGGAGTAAAGCTGGAGTTTTTTGAGACGGTCTGCATAGGGCATCTGTTTAAGGCCAGTAATCCTCTTTGTGAGGTATTTCTGTGGCCTTTCCAGTTGTTGTAGATGTCTTGTGAGGTACATACCAAAAGGGGCATTGTACTCTATAATGGGTCTAATGAGTGATGAGTAGAGGGGAACAATGACCTCATTTTTTCTGGACGAGAAACCTTTTGTGATGAGATGAGCCACATAGAAGGAATTTCTGACCACTGTGGCAATGTGATTATCAAAGGAGAGACTACTGTCCACCTGTGTCCCAAGGTCTCTTATCACATTTTCGGCGTTAAGTAAACTACCATCTATGTGGTAGTTCATGGGTACAGAGTTTTTACCATATGAGATGACAATACATTTTTTGACATTGAGCTTCAGGCCATGGCTTGTACACCAGGCATCTGTCTCAGTGAGGCCCTTTTATAGTATGTCCACATCGTTAGGAGTTTCGATTATGGCTCCTACTTTGCAGTCATCTGCAAACTTTGTTAGCCAAAGACCTTCTGTGTTAGCCTGTACTTCAAAGAAGTAGATACCAAACAGGAGAGGACCCAGGACTGAACCCTGTGGTACTCAACTTGTCACTGATCTGAAGTCGGATTTGGAGTCTGCTATTTTCACAGTGTGGGTTCTGTCCATGAGCCAGTTGGCAACCCATCTTGTGACATAGGGATTTATACCTAGTTTAGTGAGCTTATCTATAATTCCAGAGTGGGTGATGGTGTCAAAAGCCTTGGCGAGATCTAGATAAGCTGTGTGAACCACCTTACCCTCATCTATGGCTCTGATGACTGCTTCAAAGAAATCAATCAGGTTTAGGAGACATGATCTGCCTTTTACAAATCCGAACTGGGTAGGGTCCAGAGTGTGGAGATTACCAATGTCTTTGTTTATGAGTTCCATGATGATATGTTCCATGGCCTTGCAGACCAGGCTCGTCAGGCTAATGAGGCAGTAGTTCCCGGGGTCATATCTGGACCTTGCTAAGACATTATTTACAGACTTATAAATCTGAATGTAAATCCATATGTGGCAAGGAGTGTGTGACAGAACCCATGTCTAAAATCAAAAAAGTTACCATTGGTGTATCACAGAGCTTGGTGTTGGGTCATTTTCTGTTTAGCATCTATTTCTGAGAACTTCAGGACATCATTTTTGGCCTATAATTATCTAAGCATGGATGACTGTAAATTGTTAAAGCTTCAGCTGTCACAAGTGCTCCCCTTTGGGTTAGTCTGTGTTAACAGCTGGTGCAAAAGACAATAGTCTCAGTTTAAATGTGAAAAAAATGTAGCTTAGTTCATTTTGGTAAACAAAACATTTCCACATCATACTGTGTAGATAACCTACTTCTCCTTTTAGACAGTCTTGTAAGGAATCTAGACACTGTTTGAGAATTCCTTATGTACTGACTGTCATGTCCCTGCAGTAGTGTGAAAAGCTGTCTGTCTGGCTAATCTGATTTCCAAAGACTTCTCCAGTAGATCCAGAGATGTTTTAATTCCCCTTTACACATTTGCAATAGCACCCATTAATGAACATGCTGTTCCTTTTGGCATGCATTTGTTTAAACATACCTTGCTTGAGAAACCTTGGAGATTCCTAACTAAAAAGATCAATGGTCATAAGACCCTCAGTCATCCGGACAACCTGGCAGTCCTTTCTCTGTACTCAGATTCTTCCAGACTTCTCTGTGAGGCTTGTCTGATATTTCATGCCATGAAAGACCCCACCCTCATTCACCTTCTCCTATTCCATTGCAGAATAAATGGTTCCTCAATTATCCAATTAAATGAATTAAATGTTCATCAACTCATAACTAAGATGGACATGATACTTTCGTATCCTGACATATCTCCGACCTCTGGAGCAAATTTTCACTACATGTCAAGCAGAGTAGTCCCCTTGCCCCTTTCAAAGCCTACCTAAATAAATAGATGAACAGCCTCAAATTCTCTTCTAGTCTATCTTAGGTTGCCATCTTTGAGCTGGAGGGAACCTTTAAATATGGCTTATTGACAAGACTTGTAAAGGTTTGTAGACTGACTGTATTTTGGTTAACTATGAACCTATACAGGTAAGGAAGAACTAGAACATAGACTATTTTGTATTTCCATAAAGTGTGTTGGAAAGTAAATGTGGTAGCATTAATACAGAATTTTCTAATCATGTTGCAATGTTAGGGGACTTAGTAAATATTTTAGCAGTAAACAAGGGGATACATTTTCATAATGGTAATATAAAAAGAAAGGAATGGTTTAAAAAAGAAGTGGAATACGTATTCAGCTGCCATTTTAAGATATTGGAATGTTATCAACAATTGGATGAATGGTAAGTACGGTGGTTAAGAGATGAGGAGACAAAGGTTAATAAGGGAGTGATAGATGAACAAAACCTGGAGTAAACACAAGAGGAGATCATTCTAAAATAAAAAATGGATTTATAAGGCAAATATTGACAATATTAAGATCTTGTCTGCAAAGCAAAATATACACTAAAAAGAAGAAAAAAGATACATCAGTTTTTAAATAAATGTGTGAAATTGGACAAAACATACATGGTTAGTGTGCTTAGTGTGAAAAGTGAAAGAGAGAAGGAATAGGTTAATCTGGAAGACATAAATAATCTACATAATCAGACAATATGAAGAAAATGCATGGTAAGAGGACAGAGAGTAAAAGTAGAAAATGGAGTTATAGATGGTTTATAAATCAACTGGGGATGACAGTGTAAGGCAAAAGAAAGCATTTACCATCATCATCATTAGTCATCATTAACCCCCCTTTTTCCCATTTTTACATGGGGAGGAGTGTGGATCAACTGTCACCATCTCTCTCTCTCTCATTTCAGTGCCCCTCTCCTACTTTCTTTCACAGTCATGCTTTACTGTCTCACATCTTCTCCCACACAATCCATCCATTTGGTGGATTTCCTCATTTCTTTTTGCCTTCTTTCTTCCTGTCCCAAATCTTCTTTGTCAGATTGTTTTCTGCTTTCCTGCTTATGTGCTTAAACCACCTTCTCTGCAGTTGGAGCTACTTGGGCGTCTGCTCTGATGTCCTCATTTCTTTGTCTGTCCCACACTGTGCATCCTGACACCTGTCTCAAGCATTTCATCATCATCAGCTGTGGCTTCCTCAGCTGCTGTGCCTTCACTATTCAAGTTTCTGTACCCTGTAGTAGGACTTGTCACACAACTGTTTTGTGCACCATACATTTTGGCTGCCTTGGCATTCTTCTGTTATACACTATCCCTTTCATGCTGTGATATTTAGCTGCAACACCTGCCCTCTCCCAATTTCACCTTTTGACTCCCTCATTCAGGTTTCCCTTCTTCTCAATCACCCTTCCCAGGTACTTGAAGCTGTTAACATGTTTAAGTATTTCCCCTTGTATCTCATTTCTCTGCTTCTGATTTCCTCCATTTGTTCAATTACAGATGGCTTACCTGTACTTAATTTCATCCTTTGTGCATTCAGAGTCTGCCTGTAATTCCATATCGTTTGCATATAGCAACTTTATTGGTCTGTCCCCTCCTACCTGTTTGATAATGTAGTCCCGACAACAGTATGGAGGAAGTGGGCTCAGAACTGAACCCTGATAATCACTGCTCCAACTGGGAACCCCTCTATAAGTCTGAATGCTGTTTGTACTTGTGTCACTGGGTCTTTATACGTAGCCTGCACTAATTATACCAATGTTTCTGGGACTTTGAATAATCACAGGACTGCCCAAATCAGCTTTCTTGGGACCTTGTCATATGCTTTCTCCAAATTGCCCAGTCGAACTCTTTTCTTCTTCTCGACTGTCTGTCTCTCTTCAAACATTGCGATGGTTGTGTTGCATCCTGATCTGAATCCAAACTGCTGCTTTCCTGTCTTACTCTCTAACACTCAGCATATTAATCCCCTCCAGATCTTTCATGCAGTGTGACAGGAGTTTGATACCTATATATGCCCACAGTTAAGAATGACCCCTTTGTTCTGGCACTACTATGCATATTCCCCAGTTGTGTGGGATATGCCTGTCTTTCCATAATACTATGAGTGCCCTCAGGAGCCATTTCTCCCCTACCTCTCACAACATCTTGATCATACCTGCTGTGACCTCATCTGAGCCTGCTGCCTTCCCTGACTTTATTTTCCTTAGTGCTTTTCTTACTTCTTCTAGGGTGGGCTCCTCTTCATCTTTCATTGTAGGCTATATCTGGGGCAGTACAGCTTCTGTGGGGTTTTCTTCATTCCGAAGCTACTGGAAGTTCTCCTTCCATCTGTCTTTTATAATATGTTGACTGGTGAGCAGGTTGTTGCTGTCATCTCTTATGACTGTGTCTGATAACTATCTTCTTTATTTTTCTGCCTTTCCCTTGCAAATTGATAGTTTCTTTTTGCCATCTAATGAGTCACTTTCCAGAAGCTGGTAGGGTGCCTCTGATGCTTTGTTCTTTACTGTTGTAGCTGCTCTCATAGTCCCTTTCTTAGCCAACCAGTATTCTTTCTTAGCCTAGTCCATCTTTTTTATCTCCCACATTTTCCCGCACTCCTTCTTTCTTTTGACTTCTTCCTAGATTTCTGCTTTCCACCACCAGCTTTCTTATGTACCTTATTTCCATACCTGGCTCTACCACATATCTGTTCTGCAATCCTCACACATGCTGTTTTTAGGCACTGCCCTTCTTCTTCTTCAACTGGAACTATTTTTTTCTCTTCTTTCCAAGGTACTAGAGCTTTAAGTATGTCCTTGAACTCTTGTGCTTTCTCTCCAGTCAACTGCCACATGTTCAGCCTAGAATCTGTTGACCTTAAAGCTTTCTCTGACAACTGCTTGCAGCCGATTGTGTCAAGCAGTGGATTATGCTGTGGCCAGCTGTTTAATTGGAAAGACTTTTCAATCACTGATTCTATTCCAGTGCTCTTTCCTTACCAGGAGGAAGTCCACGAGGTGGGTATTGGCTCCTGTTGGGTCTATATTAGAAATTCAAACGTTTAAAAGTTCTAATCACTAAAGAATGAACTTCATTGATCAAACTTTTAAAAGTTCGAATATCTAATAAAAAAAAGAAAAAGTAAAGGGTTTAAGCAGGGAGGCAAGCCCCCCTGCACATCCCATGTGGTGGACTGTACCCCCCCCCCACAACCCCCGCTACTTCAATATATCAACTCTGAGATTGCACTTTAGTGTGCTACAGTGCAGAAATAGAAAATTTCCCATTTCCTACACTATAGTGTGATCTTGGAGTTGGTATATTTAAGTAGCGGGGGGGTGTGGGGGGCGCCACCCCCCCTGCTTACACCCTTTAGTTTTTCTTTTTTTTATTTATTTATTTTTTTTAATTTTCATAGATATTTGAACTTTTAAAATTTCGATTACTTGTTGTTGTTTGTCTTTCGGCTTTTCCCGGTAAGGGGTCGCCACAGCAGAACTCCAGTCCGTTGATGATTGGCAGTAGATTTTTACGAAACGCCGAGGTGCCAGCTCGACGCCCAACCTTCAACAAAGGCACGCCCATTTACGCATGTATGTCTTTCGAATGCTACCCAACCACGGGGAGGACATGCAGACTCCACACAGAAGGCACTCCCAAGCCAAACCGAGAATCGAGCTGGAGAACCTCTTGCTGTGAGGTAACAATGCTACTGCCATACAATCGCGGCAGACTTTAAAATTTTGATCACTAAAGTTCATTTTTTAGTGATTCAAACTTTAAATGTTTGAATATCTAATATAGACCCCTCCTGTTGCATGTAATCATGTGTTGGCAACCATCAAGACATTTGCCTAAAAGAAAACATTTACTATAACATAGCTAAGTGAAACAAAGATTACATTAAATTAGGATTCTAGTTTAGGGTTAATCTGGATAGGGTATGATTATTATAAAAATTCAGAAGAAAGAGGAAAGCTTTTTAGAGGTATTAAATGAATTATCTAGTGACTCCATAATGGAAGATAAAAACAAGGACGCTTCTAAAGTATATTTTGGAAAGGGGTAAAACTGAGTTGGAAAATTGCACTCTTATAGATTTCTGTCAAAACGATTATAAAATAATGAAAATGTTGCAGGTTTGAATGTCAGTGATAATGAGGAATGTGATTGAAGAGAATATTTATGGTATAAAGAATAGAAAAATAAATGATTTAAGTAATTTATTAATAAGTGAAATTATCGATTCAGGAAACAAAGAAAAAGAAAAATAAGTTGGTTTGCTAAGCTGCAATATGCAGCATGTGTTAGACGATGTTTTCACATGAGAGGATGTGGCTGTTAGTAGAGAATATGGATGAGAAAAAAATTATAGAACTCTGCAGAGGGGTATATAAATTATATTTCAAGACTGAAGAACTGTAACAAAATAATATGTACCAGAAGCTTTTATTAAAATAACCCATATACACATTCTAGCACCTCCTCTGAAGCCTCCAAAAGAGTAGTTTCCTTTGAAAGCTGAGGAGCCAGAAAGTGTTATGTGATACATTAGTTTGACCCCCTGGTGAATATTATTTGGGCTTATAAAATATTATATTAATACAAATGGTTAATGGGAATAGGGAGTGGGCACTGACATGAAGCAAGGAAGAAGACAGGTTTGTCTTCCATATGGAGTGCTATTTACTAAATAAAAAGGTACTGAAGTGTTATTAGGAAATATATTATTCAGTAAATTTGAGATATTTTGAGAGAGTGTACAATGAAAGAAGAAAAAGTATGATGAAGAAAGTTTGTTCTTTGAGAATGGATGGAGAATAAACTTGATGATAGAAGATGAGACCACAAGAAGTCGTAGGATAAAATGGTATATGAACATTATGCAGAAATACTGTTTAATAAGGCATTGAAAATTTAGAAGAAAATAGTCAAAATAATATCTGTAGAAAATCAACAGATTTAAAGACGTTATATAATGGCATAACATTTGTGGAATCCATCCATCCATCCACAACCTCTTTTTCATTTTTACATATGGGGTCAGGGTATCAACATCAGCAGTGACAATAATCTAGAGCCAAGTTACACACCAATGGGTGGCTGTCCCTGCTGTGGTGGTTCTTTTAACTTTTTGTGGAAGTCAGTGTTAAATAAACTTTCAGTGAAATGCAAAACAACATGTAAGCAAATGCAAGAAAGACCATGTTTGGTGAATGAATATGGTATGAAAGAAAGAATACCGATGTATTTATAAGTAAGTATACATATATAAAGAAGGTGATATGTCAATATGTTTATATATGTAAATATATAAATGAAGTTCATTTTTAGATTGCCATACAAATGTACATAATTGAAAGTTTATAAACAATGTTAACATTCCCACTATTTCGTTTTGTTGTATGAGTATTATAGAACTAAACAGAAAAATGAAAAAGAAAAATATGTAAGATGTAAAAGATGTGTTTGGCAAAGCTTTAATATGTTATGTATGAAATGTGAGATGTGGTAAGTTCATTATAATAAGATGTGCAATAGTAATTAGATGTTAGAATGATATATTTATTTTGCATTGTTTGACAAATGAACATATACATGTAAATGTGTAAAATAACACATGTAAATATTTAAATATGTCTACACTAACAAGATACTTTTAAAAGATTTAGATTGCAAGATATACTAATAAATGTGAAGTACCCTTATTCCATTTCCAGATAGTTCAGTGAGATTTTTTACATCCACCTGAGCTGCACCTTTAATGTCACATCTGAAGGATGACCCCTCAGGAGTACAGCACACTGAATTTTCATGTCAATATTGGAAAAATGAATCAAAGTACCTGGTTTGGGAATAGAGTCCACACCATAGCATTCTGATCTTTCTGCATCAAAAACAAGAGTGCGTCTGGTTAAGTGCATTATTTACCTGATAGATACATCCCCCTTTACTTGTTTAACTGTTTGCTAATGAAACATTTAAACATTCCACCTAAGATCCTGGTTCTCTTCCCAGGTAAGTGCAGGAGCCATAGTCTGCATAGAGGCTAATATCCTGAGCCCTTCAACAGTTGGCCAGTCATTTCTTAAGTTCCATGATGAAAAGTAACCTTTCTCCACCATTATATAGACAGGCATTGTGTGTGTGCGTGTGTGTGTGTGTGTGTGTGTGTGTGTGTGTGTGTGTGTGTGTGTGTGTGTGTGTGTGTGTGTGTGTGTGTGTGTGTGCACCTTGTATTATTTTAGGCCCTTATGCATTTTTCAGTCTCCTCTTCAGTCACTATCCTACCCAAGTCATTGCCTTTACATAGTCAGTAACTTCAAGCTTCCCACACTTTGTTGTTTTTCTTGAGATGCATATCTGTCATAGTGTACTGCATCTGATAATGCTTTTGTTAGTATTGTTTTTTTTTCTTAAGAGTGGTTGAGTTTAGGTATTCAAACCAAGCAACCTTCTTATTTTTATAATGACTGCCCTGCTTTCTTTGTTGCCCTGCTGAACAACCTGAAGGATAGTTAGTTGGGACCTTGAATTATGGGTCTATATCAGAAGATCGAAGTTTCAAAACTTCAAATCTGATATGGTCAACACTATATGATCGAAGTCTTGAAACTTTGAATCTTTTAACGGAGATCTCTGTACAGCGCGGAAAGGGAAGATTTCCCTTTTCTGCACTGTAGTGTGATCTTGGAGTTGGGTAGTGGAGGGGGACTTGACCCCCTGCTTAGAGCATGTAAATGGTTTGTTTTTGTAGGTTGTTGTGTTTTATTACATTTTCGATGTTTCAAGACTTCGATTATATGGTGTCGACCATATCAGATTCGAAGTTTTGAAACTTTGATAAAGTAATATAGACCCTTGATTTACTGTGCCAACTAAAATATGGGTCTGGTAGTTTCATTGTTAAGGTTGCTATGGGGTTAAGATAGATGAGGAAGACAGTAAGGGGGCATGTAGTTGGGAATTTTGGAGGAACAAATGAATAATAGATTTTGTGCTAAGCAAATGATTTTAGATAATTGAATTTGGTAGGGTTTTACTGTAGAGATGTACTGACTGCATCATAACAGGCATCCAAGGCATGTGAAAACAGAATCCATTTTAAGTAAATCAATTTTGCAGTGTATTTTTCAAAGAAAAAATGTATTTATTAGTACCACGAGAGTGTATTATTATTGCATCTAACCTCTCCTGCTCTGCTCTCATTAACTGATCTAATTGTTTTTTGTTGTTTTGTAATTGCAACTTCTGACCTATAATATTGTAGTCACTATCTTCTGCTGTTTTTGAAACAGGATTTCCTCTGGACAAAGCTGTTGCATATGCAAAACTGAGATGTCCTTACCTTGTGAATGACTTGAACATGCAATACTATATCCAAGACAGGTATGTTTTACTATGGCTACTAGGTAATCTATAACATAGTGAGGTATAACCAAGGATCTGCCTTTCAAATGTGGCTTAACAAAAGTGTAATTATTGACCTTATGAGATCAAAACAGTGTGCCACTACCATGCTTAGAAGGCTAAATAATAAGCAAAAATGCCAAAAAGGGTGAGTGTTAATGTGGAAATAAACCACCCACCAGTATTGTATGGCCTGGCACTGGAGGCAAAGGGTTTCTCCACACCTGTAAGGTTCATTATTTCCCCTGTAATGGCCATCCAGAAGGACATTATTGCACTTAGACAATGGGCTACCTGTTAAATTGTTTCATATTTATTTTTCATTAGTGTATGCATTTTATATATTTTTGTTGAAAAAAAGATATTCTCTTTAATGTTTCAAAGTTGCTGTAGTATTTTACATATAAATATGCTGTGTAAGTGTTAATGTACGTAAACACACATGGATCCAACAATTACAGCTACTTTAGTGACTGAATACAGCTCAGATGTCTCACTGTGATCAAATGAATGAAAAAAGTTCTTACTGAGAAAACCTCTTAAGTGGTGTAGTTTTCATCTAACTGTAAGTGCCTAAAGAGAAAAAGCGTATGTGATGCAGCCAAATCAAACATTCCAGCATTCAGATTCATTGGATAAAGGTCAACATATTAGATTTCATTTGAGTCTTTTAGTTCATGTTAAAACATGTACAGGCAAATTCCACAACACTACTAACAGTACTTGTTTTAGCTTTGCAACTGATCTTTTCAGAAACCAGTTATGTTATTAAAGATCTTGATAGTTGTACCCTCTCGTGTAGTGTACTCATTGTCTTTTTTTATACTAATCTGTGAACCCACCAGCACCCTTGCTCTTTTTAAACTTAGGTTTCTAAATATTCAGACATCTATCTGGGTTCATTAATTCCATCTCTACAACTGCTGCTCCAGCGTGACCCAGTGTGGTAAGGGTCTCAAAGGAGGAACACCAGACACTGTCACTGGGAGGGGGATGTCAATGGCCATGGATCAGAGTATCCTTATTTACATGAAAGGGATTTTTCTGTTTGTTTTTTTTTTCCTAGCCTATTCTCCCAGCACTGATTTACATTGCATGTGTTGCAGACCTGCTCATGTCACCATGCAAAGTAAGATTCATAGGTTCATAGGTTGGTAAGAGGCTATGGGCCTAGGGCCTTTACAAGCCTAGCCATAACAATTCCCTGGCTATTTCTTCTCAGAATATTTACTTCCCTGGTCCCTTGTCTAGCAGGGCAACTGACGTGATCCCTGGGTGAATTTCCTATGTCCAATCCAATCGTCAAGGTTCCTTTTGAAGAGGGCCAAAGAGGCACTCAGCTTGACATGTATGGGCAGTGTATTCCAGAGTACGGGGAGTCTCTGGGCCAAGAACCTGTCCCTCCAGCATGTTTTGTTCATTGTGATAACCAAGTTTAGATCCCTGGAGCATGTGGCTCTGAGGGATTGGGATTTCTTTAAGTGTAGCATGTTCAACAGCACTGAGTTTGACATGGCCTTGTATGTTAAGCAGAGATTGCCTCTGAACAGGCAATATGTGACAAAATATAGCTGGAGTATTTTTAGATGGTCAGCATAGGGCATCTGATTTAGGCCTGTGATTCTTTTAGTGAGGTATTTCTGTGGCCTTTCCAGTTGTTGCAGATGTCTTGTGAGGTACATACCAAATGTGGTGTTGTTCTCTATAATGGGTCTAATGAGGGATGGGTACAGTGGGACAGTGACCTCCTTTTTTCTGGATGAAAAGCCCTTAGTGATGAGGTGTGCCACTTAGAAGGATTTCCTGACTGTTGTGGATACGTGGTTATCGAAGGTGAGACCACTGTCCACCTGTGTCCTTAAGTCCCTTATCACATTGTTTAATGTACTGCCACTTATGTGGTAATTCAGGGGTACATGGTTTTTCCCAAAGGGGATAACTATACATTTCTTGGCATTGAGCTTCAGCCCATGGCTCTGTCACCAAGCATCCGTTTCTGTAAGACCCTTTTGTAGAATATCCACATCATTTGGGGATTCAGTAATGGCTGCCAGTTTGCAGTCATCTGCGAACATTGTTAGCCAGAGTCCCTTAGTGCTGGCCTGTACTTCAGTGAAGTAGATGCCAAACAAGAGCAGTCTCAGGACTGAACCATAAAGTACTCTGCTTGTCACTTGTCTGGAGCTGGATTTTGAGTCAAATACTTTTACAGTGTGGGTTCTATCAGTAAGCCAGTTGGCAACCCATCGAGTGATGTAGGATTAATCCCCAGCTTAGTAAGTTTATCTGTGATTCCACAGTGGGGTATGATGTTGAAGGCCTTGGCGAGGTCCAGATAGGCTGTGTAAACCACCTTACTCTCATGCACGGCTCTGTAGACTGATTCGAAGTCAATCAGGTTGAGGAGACAAGATCGGCCCTTTACGAAACCAAACTGGGTGGGGTCCAGAGTTTGAAGGTTGCCAGTGTCTTTGTTTATAAGTTCCATGATAATGCGTTCCATGGCTTTGCAGATCAGACTCATCAGACTGATGGGATGATAGTTCCCGGGATCCAAGGTGGATCCACCCTTGTGGAGTGGGATAACTGTAGCTGTGCACCATTCATTGGGCACGAAGCCTGAGGGGAGGCTATGATTAAACATGACACTTAGGTGAGTTGCCAGTGCATTTTGTAGTTCATGTAGTACACAGCCCGGGATGTCGCCTGGTCCCATGGATGCTGTATTCTTAGCTTTGGAGAGTACATTTTTTACCTGTGTGGCTGTGATTATCAGAATTTGGCAATCTTTTGGTATTGAGATGAGCCGTTTAGGGGGTGAGAGAGGGGTGAAGTTGGCACTGAATAGATCTGCCAGGATATTGGCAATATCCTTGGGATCAGTATATTTAATGCCATTCTGTTGTAGCTCAGAGCAGATCTGAGCATTGCCATTTAGATTCTTGACATAACCATAGAATGCCTTGTAGTTGTCCTTGGAATCTTTGGCAATTTTATTTTTGTAACTAGCTTTGGAGGATTTTATGAGGGATCTCAGCTTCTTATTGAGGCTGGTAAGGGAGTTTTTTGCATCCTGGGATTTTCCTCTTTTCTGCAACAGTTTAATCTTCTGTTGTATAGTTTTTATGGCAGGGGACCACCAGATTGAGTTCCTTTTTTGGAGGATGTAGGATCTAGATATGTTACTGATATGTGCCACTTAATGGCAGTCTTCAACTTTCCCTTTCTTTGCCAGGAATTAGACCCTGGCCTTAACAGTAAGGTGTTGCTGCTTTAGATCGTAATATTTATACCCTCACCCGAATGTTGGACAGCTGCTCAGAGAGGCTCACCCAGACTCTGCTACACTTTGCTGTGAGGGGAAGGTTAGTTTGCTTTTTATTTGCTGTATTTTGTATTACTTTATTGCCTTTTTTTATTTTGAATACTGTGATTTGTTTTCTTTACCTTGTGTTTTAATTGTATTCTGCTTTTAACTGCATATTAAAACGTGAAAAGAGACCACAGCTCTGTCTGTTGTGAGTCAGGCAGAAACATTTTTTCCCACCATCCCACCCAGTCACTGTTGTGCAAACACCACTGTCTTTCTAGTTGCCTGCCCCTTATGTTAATTTGACCATATAGCTCATTTCCTCTCTGCTTTTACTGGCTTGTGTGAGTAAGCACAAAATATGTATTGGCCATCCTACTGTATTCCATAGTACCAGAATAAAAAAGTGACCACCCCCTTTCAATCTGTCTTGCTGCTTTAAAAATAGTGACTCTCCACTAAAACTTAACCTACTTTCACATCTAATTCCTGTAGTGCACACTGCAGTGTTTAAGATAAGCCATTTTTTTCATCTTACCTTTAAGCATCTATTGCAAGGCCACCAGTTATTGGACAGCCCACATTCTGCCTCTCAGTAGTCATCTTGGGATTAGTGCTTCTGTGTTCTCCTGGTGAGAGAAGGAGTACAGTGACATTATCTCCTGGAGACTGCTAGAAAGCTTAATAACTGCTTTATAGGTGACAGCTTGGAATCTGTGCTTATATTCTGATCCTAGTGAGAGTAGTAGCAGAGTGCACTGATTCCTGACTCTTTCTGGTTGGAGTCCCTGTGACTAGCACTTGCTCTAAAACCTGCTGGAAAGCACTAGGAAGCCTTAAACTGATACAAGCACTCAACTCTCCTTGTTAATATGGAGAAATTAATCATAGGCACTAAACAGCCTATAATTGCAAAGTACCTTGCCAAGATAAGGGACAACAGCTCTTGTACTTTACAAAAAAAAACACCTAACCAGGCATGTCCAAGGGTCAGCTTCCAGTGATTTCTCCTGTCCACCTGGTTTATCTGGGCATACTGGGGCAATGCAGCAATTGCCTCATATACACAGACAACCCTCTCCTCCTATCACCCAACACTACAACCTGCGAGAGATGCACTTACA
The DNA here is from genome assembly GCF_019279795.1 of Protopterus annectens. Taxonomy (NCBI): domain Eukaryota; kingdom Metazoa; phylum Chordata; order Ceratodontiformes; family Protopteridae; genus Protopterus; species Protopterus annectens. The sequence goes on from NC_056739.1 coordinate 1,146,996,332, forward strand.
TAGCCAAACTGGAAGCAAAGCTCTCTCCAGGCAAGATTGTGCTAGACAATCAAGAGGAGAAGGCTAACACCCGCACTACACCTCAGGCAACACACAGCCCTTCAAAACCTTCACTACCAACACCCACACATAGCAACACTAAACCCACATATGCAGAGGCCCTTAACATTAACCTGCCCAAGCAACAAGGACCTCTGAAGCTGAAACACAAAGAAACACCAATCACAACCAAAGTATGACAGCTCACACCACCATTGTGCCATCCAACAACAGCCCATAAGGCAAGACAACATACCGAACACTTTAATCATAGGTGACTCTATAGTCAGGCACACTGATGTCCCACTCACCAGGCTGAACAAGGAGAAAATTACAGTCAGCTGCCTGTCGGGTGCCAGGATCTGCCACATAACGCTTGCACTCAAGTCACTCCACAACAAGTACAAATACGACTCGTGTCTTTGTTCATGTTGGATTGAATGACTCGAGACGTACCTCCCTGGACTACATGAAAAGAGACATGGAAGAGCTCTTGGATCATATGGCCCAGGCAGGTATGATCCTAGCCCTGAGTAGCAACCTGTCTTTTCCCAGAATGATACCACAGTATAAGGACAAAATGATTGACTTCAACAATTGGTTAGGCTTCTTGTATCATTCAAAGGGGATCCAGTATCTGTCTGCCTGGGATGACATGATCGACAAACCACGGTCCTTTGCCAAAGATGGTCTGCACATGTCGCCCCTGGGAGTCAGGTTACTGGCTAAGGCTCTTGCCACACCTATAGTGCCTTTTTTAGGCAAGGCTCAAAGGACAAAACCACCACCGTAACAGGTACAAGTATGCAGAATCTGAAGGTAATGCTACTCAATGCTAGAAGTCTAAGCCTCAAAATGCACTCTCTCTTGAGGCACTCCTAAAAATGGAGAACATCGATATCTGTGTATTAACTGACCTGGTTCAAGTCTCCAGGGAGCACCCCTGCAATACCAGGTTACAACTCTTACCTCACTTTTTGGCCACCAAACCAGGACCAAAACACTAAAGGTGGAGGAGTGTCCATATTCACCAAGGATATTCACACCGCCAGGCTAGTTGCCCAACACAATGCATCCAAAATTTTCCAGGTGCAACTAACACTAGGTAAGACTGCAGTCCAAATTGTAGCTTGCTACAGATCCCCCACCATGCCCCAAGATTCTCACTATACCTTTCTAAACATACTGGAAAATATTAATATACAACCAAACACACTAATACTGGGTGATTTCAACTACCCTGCCATTAACTGGGAAAACTACTTGTGTACCAACACTTTTGCCCAACGGTTCTTGGAATTCGTAAATTCCAACGCCCTGGATCAACTAATCCATAATCCCACCAGGGGCTCCAATATCCTGGACCTGGTCATCAACATGGGAAATCGATGCTCCACACCAGTGGTCACCCTTTCATTGGTTAGGTCTGACCATAAGCTAATCACCTTTGACATCCACATCTCACCCCCACCACCCCAGGAAGGAAACATCTGTAAAAAACTTCTCCAAGGCCAACTTCATGCTTCTTAAGTCAGAAGTGACAAACTTCATGACACCCATGCAGATGGGAACTGAAAGTTCGCCTGACGAATGCTACACTAAAGCACTGTACTAGCACATCCACTCATGCATGAATCGTGCCATCCCAAATAAAACCAAGACTCTTTCTTCCAAAAAAAGGAAGCCAATCTGGTGGTCCCCTGTCATAAACAAACTATACAACAGAAGGAAGAAAGTGTTGCAGAAAAGAGGAAAATCCCAAGATACCAAAAACTCCCTTACCAGCCTCAGAGAGAAGCTGAGATCCCTCATAAAATCCTCCAAAGCTAGTTACAAAAATAAAATTGCCAAAGATTCCAAAGACAACCACAAGGCATTCTATAGCTATGTCAAGAATCTAAATGGCAATGCTCAAATCTGCTCTGAGCTACAACAGAATGGCATTAAATATACTGATCCCGAGGACGTTACCAATATCCTGGCAGATTGATTCAGTGTCAACTTCACCCCCTAAAGGGCCAATCTCAGTACAGAAAGATTGCCAAATTCCAGTAATCATGGCCACACAGGTAAAAAACACACTCTCCAAAGCTAAGAGTACAGCATCCATGGGACCAAATAACATCCCAGGCTGTGTACTACATGAACTACAAAATGAACTGGCACCTCACCTAAGTGGCATGTTTAATCATAGCCTCACCTCAGGCTTCGTGCCCACTGTGTGGTGCACAGCTACAGTTATCCCACTCCAGAAGGGGGTATCCACTATCCACCTTGGATCCTGGGAACTACCATCCCATCAGTCTGATGAGCCTGATCTGCAAGGCCATGGAACCTATTATCATGGAACTTATAAACAAAGACATTGGCAACCATCAAACACTGGACTCCACCCAGTTTGGGTTCATGAAGGGCTGCTCTTGTCTCCTGAACCTGATTGACTTCTTCGAATCAGTCTCCAGAGCCGTGGAAGAGGGTAAGGCAGTCCACACAGCCTATCTGGACCATGCCAAGGCCTTCAACACCATCCCCCACTCTGGAATCATAGATAAACTTACTAAGCTGAGCATAAATCCCTACGTCACTCGATGGGTTGCCAACTGGCTTGCTGACAGAACCCACACTGTAAATCCTCCAAATCCAGCTCCAGACAAGTGACAAGTGGAGTACCTCAGGGTTCAGTCCTGGGATTGCTCTTGTTTGGCATCTATTTCTCTGAAGTACAGGCCAACACTGAGGGACTCTGGCTAACAAAGTCTGCAGATGACTGCAATCTGGGAGCCATTATTGAATCCCCAAATGATGCGAATATTCTACAAATGGGCCTTCCAGAAACAGATGCTTGGTGCCACAGCCATGAGCTCAAGGTCAATGCCAAGAAGTGTATAGTTATCCCCTTTGTGAAAAACCATGTACCCATGAATTTCCACATAGGTGGCAGTACACTAAACACTGAAAGTGTGATAAGAGACTTAGGAACACAGGTGGACAGTGGTCTCACCTTCGATAACCACATCGCCACAACAGTCAGGAAATCCTTCTATGTGGCACACCTCATCACTAAGGGCTTTTCATCCAGAAAAAAGAGGTCATTCTTCAACTGTACTCATTCCTCATTAGACCCATTATAGAATACAACGCCCCATTTGGTATCTACCTCTCAAGACATCTGCAACAACTAGAAAGGCCACAGAAATACCTCACTAAAAGAGTCACAGGCCTGCCCTATGCTGACCATCTAAAAAAACTCCAGCTATACTCTGTCACATATCGTCTACTCAGAGGCGAGCTCTGCTTAACATACAAGGCCATGCCAAACCCAGAGCTGTTTGGCATGCTACACTTAAAGAAATCCCAATCCCTCAGAGCCGCACACGCTCCAGGGATCTAAACCTTGTCATCACAATGAATAAAACATGCTGGAGGGATAGGTTCCTGACCCAGAGACTCCCCAGACTCTGAAATAGACTGCCCATACATGTCAAGCAGAGCACCTCTTTGGCCGTCTTCAAAAGGAACCTTGACGATTGGTTGGGAGATAGGAAATTCACCCCGGGGTCACGTCAGTTGCCCTGCTAGACAGTGTACCAGGGAAGTAAATATTGTGGGAAGAAATAACAAGGGAATTGTTATGGCTAGGCTTGTATAGGCCCTAGGGCCGATAGCTTAGTACCAACCTATGAACCTATGCTCAGTGGCTGCTTGTTCCCCACCTGATTTGGGAACAAAACACCAGAACTCTGCATTCCGTGCATTAATCAAGAGGTCTGGTTTGACAGACTGTAGCTTTTTAAAGCTCACTGGGTGCTTAAAGACTTGGCCAGAGAGAATATAATGGGATCTCAGTGTGTGTGTGTGTGTGTGCGTGTGTGTGTGTGTGTGTGTGTGTGTGTGTGTGTGTGTGTGTGCGTGTGTGTGTGTGTGTGTGTGTGCGTGTGTGTGTGTGTGTGTGTGTGTGTGTGTGTGTGTGTGTGTGTGTGTGTGTGTGTGTGTGTGCGTGTGTGTGTGTGTGTGTGTGTGTGTGTGTGTGTGTGTGTGTGTGTGTGTGTGCGTGTGTGTGTGTGTGTGTGTGTGTGTGTGTGTGTGTGTGTGTGTGTGTGTGCGCGTGTGTGTGTGCGTGTGTGTGTGTGTGTGCGTGTGTGTGTGTGTGTGCGTGCGTGTGCATGTGTGCGTGTGTGCGTGTGTGTGTGTGTGTGTGTGTGTCTGCGCTTGCATCCACTTAGGTATGTTAATAAGAGAGTACAAATGATGTCTTCAGTTAATGCAAAGCTCTACAGTTCGAATCATTCCTTTGAGTAGTAGATCACAAGGAAGGAATGAGAAGCAGAAATCCTGCACGTTCACAAGTAGCAGGCCAGTAAGCTGTGTGGATGCACATGAAGTGAGTGTGGCCTGTGTCAGTTATTTAGACTGCATTAAGGAAAAATAACTGCAGGGCAATTGATAGGTAATATACTTGCTGTTGTGGAGCTTGTCTTTTATCTACCTGAAAAGTATGAAGTATAATTTTGTTCTGTGGGCAGTGGAGAACAAGAAATTGTTTTATTTGCTGTATCATGCTATTCTTAAGAGACTGTTTTCTTTTCATACCTTGCATGTTCCAGTACTGCATGTCAGCTGTCATGGAGGAAAAAAATGAGAAGTGGGACTTGGTAACAGGGTAGTTTTGCATGAGGATTTATCATCTCACATGGCCTGTTTGTTGGAATGTCTCAGGCAGCATAATTGAGCATATTTTTGAAAGAGACTATCAAGTTCGTAGTATCTGTCTGTCTGAGGCTGCAAAGAGAGAAAAGCAGTTTACTTCCTAGCAAGACTGGCATTAATTATTTCTTTGCCTGGGGGTGACTTGAAGCATTTCATAATATTTTGTTAAGTTTATGGATGGACAAAATCGGGCTGTGCAAGGTGAATGCCGGAAAATGAAAATGGAGACTTTTTCTGTGTTACATTATGTATAAAGCGATCTAGTGAAGGAAGAAACACTATGTTTACTTCCACTGTTTTTTTTTACTTTATCTGAATGTTAAACATACCCAAGCACCATACAATGAAGAAAATTAAAGCTGAGGGCAAATAAACATAAAGGCTCCAGCATGACCGAATTTGACTAAGCTTTAGAGTACATTTTAGTCAGTGCTCATTGCTGCCACCTGAAAAAATCCCATAATTTTAAGTTTTATTGTTCTAGTTAGCAGTCAAGTATGTTCATCATAAAAATCACTGCTGCAGGACTATTATTAGTTGAATGAGATAAAGCTACAGATGGATTTTAATCTTTCATCCTTCGAGGGTATGACCTTATCCTTGTCTAGCCCAAATTTCTCAGTTGCCCCTAAGCACTGTCTGGTTAAGTGACTTGCTCAAAGTCACAAAGTAGGCAAATGAGGGCTGAGAGAATCAGCCCCTGTACCCCAGGAACTGCAGCTCACAGCCTTAACGATCTACACTTATTGTCACACAAGAAGATGAGAGGAGTCTGTATTTTTTTTTTTTGCCTGTCATATATCTTATTTTGAAAGGAAGTAATCTACATCTCACTTTTTGCCTGTGAGGGAAGAGGTACATATAAAGTTTAGGGACTTAACTGCCTAAGCATTTTTTCATGAACCCATTATTGAGATCTTTGAGGGCTTTGATAATTCATGTCATGGCACCTACATGGAACCAGATTTATAGTTGGAAGCCTACAAAAACTTGATAGAGTCAGTTGGATCAAGGTAAAAGCATATGTATCTATCATTTTTGAATAATGTGCTCTGTCGCCAAATCAGCCCATCATTTATTTCATTACTAAGACAACATAAGATCAGTCAGCAGCTTGGGTGTTGGAAGAGCTAGTGTGAAAGTGAGCAGCTGATGCAGTTTTGCCCCTCCTGGGAAGGCAGTAACCTGCTCCACTACAATGCCCACACATTTTACAGAAGAATGTGTACAACATGCAGCAGAATGGGGAAGGGTATACATTGTTCTACTATGCCACAATCATGGTAATATTCAGCTGTGCATGTGCAACAATGCATGTATGCATGGGACACCATCGTAGGCCATCCTAAAAATAAATGTCCATACCTATCTCCAGGAGCTGGCTTAGGGTCTAAAGGGAGGAGGGGCATTCTGAGCAGTGTTCCAGCCTGGGGATAGTCAGAGTCTTGTATCTTTCAGCTTTTCCCGGTTAGGGGTCACCACAGCGGAACTCCGGTCCGCTAATGATTGGCAGCAGATTTTTACGTACCGAGTTGCCAGCCCTGACGTACAACCTTCAACGAAGGTACGCCCATTCACGCATGTCTCCACATAGAAGACGCTTTAGCTGAGAATCAAACAGGACAACGTCTTACTGTGAGGCGACAACGCTAACGCAGCACCACCACCGAGTCTACTGTTAAAAAATGGTGGCCCGAGTCTGGAAAAATCAGGCCTTACTGCCAATGGGACAGGGGTTACCCCTGCAGTGGTAGAAGCAGATTGAAGGATTGCGACTCTCTAATTCTTTATGGAAGGACCTCATAACTAACCATTCCACAAATTTGATAATATTTGTAAAACGTTACTAGGTCTGTAGTTTTTAATGTCACCCTCATCACATTTGTGTTTATAGCGAGATTTTCATGTCTTTTTTCCATTTTTAAAGGATATCAATTTTCTTATTTGACCTTTAAATAATACATTATATACCATATATTTAGTGATTATGCATAAGCCACCCAAGGCATTCTCTAAGTTGTTTACCAGTTTCAGCTGAGACATCACCCATCACTGAAGTACCAGTACCAGTGTGTTGTATACTCCTCACTAGCTGAAGACATCAGATCCAGTACTATAGCATTATACACATTCATATAATGTATATTTTATAATTTGTTTTTCCTATTTACTGAATCAGGCTTGTGAACACTACCATTGTTAATTTCACATGCCATCTTTTTGGCTTGTTTAATGTATTTGATGAATCATTTTTTGTCGTTGGTGTCAAGTGCTGTTTGTCTTAAACGTTTTTGATTTAGAAGCTACCTATTTTTTAAACTTCTGCAGCACATTACACCCTGTCTTAAATTTCTGCAGTTCAGTTATGTTTATTCTTTTTTATTTATTTATTTTTTGTATAAAAAACACCTTACAAGATAAGTTCTTTCATCCATGGGGCGACACATCCTTGTTTATTTTATAGGATTTAAATTTCATTTTGAAAATGTCCCACATCTCTGTTATGTTTCTACCAGATGAGATCAGCCTTCCAGTTATTGCTGCAACTTATCTGTTACACTTTGATAACTGTTCAGTGATCCGTTTTTTTAATCTTTTTCAGTTTAGTTCTACTATTTAAATGATTTAATATCTATTATTTTTTCTTCCTGTTGTAAAAGGCAGCCTACAAACTAAAATTTTTATCCTACTTAACACCCTTCCTTGTGTATTTTAAATGAGTTAAATTTCATTTTGAAGATATCCCATATCACAAAAACTTTTCTCACAGATATATCAGCTTTTCGTGTAGCTTGTCTATTGCACTTTGATAAAAAAATATGTGCAGTAATCAAACAGCTCATTGACAACTCATAACCATAATTATTTGTGTAAAACTGCCAGATGATCTCAAACTGTTGACTTTATGCCTTTCTTTTTCAATCTGAGGCTGTCTGAGACTTCCTTTTCAGGTTTCCTGTTCTGGATTTAAGAATGCTTTACTGGGTACTTTTAAATATAGACCCAACAAGGCATCTAAACCAAGGCAGGATCTAGCAGAAGGTGACCTAGGCAACTGCCTATGGCCCAGTGCTGGCTGAGGGGGCCTAACTGTAGCTATGCAGATATTAAAAAAAAAACATTATAAAACACACACATCTGCTAAAATCACAAATGATCTTAGTGCTTTATAAACATCCACTAGGCATGCAGAGTGCATTTCCAGGAATCGGCATGATTTTTGAATCTGGGAGATGCTTTTGCATTTCATAGGGGTACATGAGCAGACTTTGGAGTGAATTATAATTTGAAGCAAGAAACATGCTTGGGGTACCTTCAAAGTAATGTGAAGTGTTTCTTCCTTCAAATAACTCCGGGCATTACAGACAGACACACACACACACACACACACACACACACACACACACACACACACACACACACACACACACACACACACACTAGAAATCCATCAGTGGTGCTTCCCTCTAATAATGTCAGTACGGAATCTGTCAGACATAACCTGAATTCTTGGAAATCATCTATATCTTCCAAGCTATTAACTGTTAAAGATCTGTTTCTTGTATGTGACTTTGCCCATTTACTTCACCAGACAATATTTCTGCTGCTCCTGAAAAGGGACATTTGGGTCCAGTGTGCTGTCTCAGGCTGTCAACAAATGCATTACACATTTGTCTTTTGAATTCCTGCACCCTTCACATAAATGCTTATTAGTACTTCACTGTATGCTATTTGAGGATGAATCCCAGCATGTCTCTTATGGTTTAATGGGTTGCCAGATGCATTTTTACTAAATATGAGCTTCAGGGAAAGAGAAGTTTATTGTTTCTCATGCTAAGTCTGTTTTAAATGTGACAATGTTTTGTTTAGAAAGTGTCTGTCAGTGTTTTTTACTGTAAAAATCTCTGTGATAATTATAAAAGCAAAAAATGTAATAGTGTGTATGCTGACCGGTTTGAACATTGTTTATGGTAATTGGGAGAGACTGAAAAGTAATAAGATATTGGTATGGCTGACAGGGGCCTGGTTCATTACCCTGCATAGGACCCCATTTTTCCACAATCTGGCTCTGTTGACTCTGGAGATGTATGTTGCAACAGTATAACATTATTAGTCATTCATCTCAGACCTGTTCTGAGTGATGTCATATAGGATAGCTATGTTGATGACAGAGAAGACATAAGGAGGTCAAACATGAGATGCATGTGTCTTGCAAGCATGTAGTATTTCTGATTTTGTATGACTTGTGGGGTGTTCACAACAAAAATCTGCCATTTTATTTGTTTAGTAAAGAATGAATTAATTAATAAACAGGCCTGGGTCATGTAATGTAGTCTAAACATGTTGAATGTTAGTAGCCTAGACATGTTGAAGTTTAGTAACATTTTTGCAGTACCTTCTTTACAGTCTTCAGCAGCTGCAACTGGGTTGACATTCATCAAGTTATATAGACTGCATTGTTTGAAGTGATGATCAAAACCATCTGATCTTCAGCATCCATTATATAGTCTTTGTTGCATCCTACTGTGATACAGGCTTCTCTACAAGATAAGAGTGTAAAGAATGTATCCATTTATTTAAACACTGTTACTCTGGCAATTGGCTCAGAGGACTAAACCTCGGTTTTGTTAATGAGGTGCTTCTTGTGGCAGAAGTGCAGAGTTTGAATCTTTCCACCTTCGTTTATGTACTCTGTGACCTTGAGCAAGTCACTTAACCAGACAGTGCTTGATACAGTTAGGAATTTGGGCTAGGCTCCTTAATGGTCTTCGGGAGTGCATGCCTGGTAACTATGACCCTGTTGCCAGCATTACCTAGTCATTCCCTATTGCGCAGCTGATCTAGTTCAGGAAATGCTATGGCAATATTACCAGCACATCAATTTATTAATGAAACTTAGGGAATTAATTCTTTACAAGCATCAGGCACTACATTTGCAGCACCAGAATGTAAAGCTGTTTGTCAGCAGTAACCTCTGCATTAGTAATAGTTCTCTTTAATGTGGAATTTATTCAGATGACTTTTACTTCTGCAGGGATTGTGCACATTGACTTAACATGTTATCTGCTGGACCTGCTGGTTAGTATTTTTTTTGCTCTCATAAATACTCTTCTATGTAAATTGTGCTACACATGGCTGGATCTCATGATGCTACAGATCTTTATAAAGTTTTATGTAGTTCATCCAAAGCTACTAATAAAGTACATGTAATTTATTTCTTCTTAACAATAAGAAGTGTATACAGTCAGCAAAGTTTGATGTTTGTAGATGGCATTGTGATCTGTAGTGAGAGTAGGGAACAGGTGGAGGAGACCCCGGAGAGGTGAAGATATGCTCTAGAGAGCAGAGGAATGAAGGTCAGCAGGACTAAGACAGAATATATGTGTGTAAATGAGAGGGAGGGTAGAGGAATGGTGAGGATGCAGAGAGTAGAGGTGGCGAAGGTGGATGAGTTTAAGTACTTGGGATCAACAGTTCAGAGCAATGGTGAGTGTGGAAGAGAGGTGAAGAAGAGAGTACAGGCAGGATGGAGTAGGTGGAGAAGAGTGTCAGGAGTGATTTGTGACAGACGAATACCAGTAAGAGTGAAAGGGAAGGTCTACAAGAGGGTAGTGAGACCAGCTATGTTATATGGGTTGGAGACGGTGGCATTGACAAAAAGGCAGGAGTCAGAGCTGGATGTGGCAGAGTTAAAGATATTAAGATTTGCACTGGGTGTGACAAGGATGGACAGGATTAGGAATCAGTATATTAGAGGGTCAGCTCAGGTTTGTCGGTTTGGAGACAAAGTCAGGGAGGCGAGATTGCATTGGTTTGGACATGTGCTGAGGAGAGATGATGGGTATATTGGGAAAAGGATGCTAAGGATGGAGCTGACAGGTAAGAGGAAAAGAGGAAGGCCTAAAATAAGGTTTATGGACATGGTGAGAGAGGACATGCAGGTGTTTGGTGTGACAGAACAATATGCAGAGGACAGGAAGAAATGGAAACAGATGATCCGCTGTGGCGACCCCTAATGGGAACAGCTGAAAGAGAAGAAGATATAGTCAGCAAAGTGCTATAACCGTTGGTGGGAGTGGGGTCTCTTTGTAGATGAAAGTACCTTATGCTCTTATCATTTGGTCATTTTTAAACAGTCTTTAACTGGCTTCACAGGACTAGTGTGCATGTGTGCTTGTGAATTAAGTTGGTATACTTTGGCTGCTGTGTGTTTGTGTGAAACAAATTTGAAATATATGAATTTGGTCATTATTTTTATTATTATTATTATTGTTTTTGATGCAGATATCTGAGAAAGATGCAGTTAACAATGTAGCTATAATTGCTGGGTTTTGGGGCAGTCTCTGTTGATAAAAATTACTAACCACATTAAGCTGATAAAGTTAGTCATTTGTCGGTTTTTGCAGGACTTGTGTGCATTTGTGTAAAGCAAATTGGAGCACTGTACTATACCCATTTTTACCACAATCAGATGTGTGATGTGTGTGCAGTTGATAAAGTGGCCATAATTGTGATAATGGATATTGGTGAATTATAACTACGCCATCAAAAAACACCACTGAAGGTTGACTCATTAGTCATGGATCTGGGAAGTCATGCAGACAGTAACCTAGCCTTTGACCACCATGTATCCAAGGTAGTAAGAAAATCATTCTGTGTTTCTCAACTTATAAGCATGAGAATGGCATCTAGGTCCAGAGAGGTCATCGTACCACTGTATTCAGCCGTCATCAGACCCATCATAGGTTATAATGTGCCCTTCAGTATGTACCTGACCAGACAAATGCAGCAACTGGAACATCCACAAAGGTTCCTAACAAAAAGAATGCAGGGACTAAACACAATGTCTTATGCAGATCGCCTCAAATCCCTGTCTCTTTACTTGGTATTATACAGACTTCTGGGTGGAGATCTTTGTCTGGCATACAAGGCATCCATGGACCCTATTTTGATGAACCTTTGACCCTATTTTGATGAACCTTTTGCACTTCCACAAACCAAACAGCATCAGAACTACTAGATTAAAAGATCTATGTTTTGCTTGAGACAAACAGGACATGTTGGAGAGACAGATATGCTTTTCAGAGGAATTGTCATTCTGTGTAACAGGCTGTCCATCCATTTAAAGCAGAGTTGCCTATTCCTACTTAAATGCAACTTGGATCAATGAATGAGTAATCAGAAATTCACTCTAATTTGGCATCTACATCTCTGATGGACAGAGGCAGTCAGTAAATTACCCGCTGTATAAATCAAATCTGTGGGTCATGTTTGGGTTGTATGGCTAGGCTTATAAGGGCCCTCGTGGTTGTTAATCTGGTATGCATCTATGAATCTATGAACCTATAAACCTATAATGACAGTAGTTTGACTGGCCTTTTATGGGTGAAATGTTCTAAAATGGTAATTTTGTAATTCTTGGTTTATACATTTTGTTTCACTGCTAACTAGAACAAATGTTCAAAACTAAAACATGCTCCTAATAAATCGTAGCAGTGTTAAACAAGAATTTGAATTTAAACAATCAGGAAGGTGAATCAAAAACACATGCATTTATGAATGGTCCAAAAATACGTGTGTGAGGGGCCCATGGTTTGAAAACAGAGTGGGGCCCAAGTTGCACTGAATCCACCACTGCTCAGATACATTTTCAATGAATGTGAGTTTCAAGGGAAGAGAAATTTACTGTTGCTCCTGCTAAGTCTGTTTTCAATGTGAGACTATTTTGTTTTGTTTAGCAAATTGCTATTAGGATTTATGCTATAAAATTTGAAATAAACGTTTTAAATATATCCAAATCTCTGTAATCATTGCACACTGACACATTTGAACAGTGTTTATGATAAATGGGATGAGACAGCCAAGCAATGAGACTTTGTAATGGCTGTGTGTGTGTGTGTGTGTGGGGGGGGGGGCGTTTGCCTTTTTAGGGCCCCACTTGAGCATGATTCAGCTCTGATCTAAACCCATATGAGAGTTAAACTAAATGATTTTGTCTAAGGTAGAATTCAAACCCACCCCTCCAGAGGAGATCATGGCCAAGCACAGTGCATTAGACCACTTCACTATCCTTAGATTTTATTCCCAGTGCTGTTGCTGAAACTGAGATGTTATTGTCAGTAAATATAATTGGGATATTTATATTTCTTCTTGATTTTGTAATCACATGAAAGTGCTGATATAACCTAAAACTCAGCTTTCATCTTTCCCATACTGTGGAACCAAGAAGGATTTCTCATAGCCTATGATTACTGCCATGACTGCCACTGTGATATCATTAAGGATGTTTCACAACAATCTTCTTCTGTTGTGTTGGATCCAGAGCTTTAACTCCTCATCTTCATTCTTTCAGATTTATCGGGTGCCATAGTGCTACTTCTGTAGCTCCAGATCTACATGGTGCTATTTCTGTAGTTCTAGATCTACATAGTGCTATTTCTGTAGATCTAGATCTACATAGTGCTATTTCTGTAGATCTAGACCTACATAGTGCTACTTCTGTAGAGCTAGCTTGTATGAAAATGCTGTATACATTTTTGAGCATGTGGTGTATGTTGTTTTAGGCCGTATACCCCACAAACATTAAGGGAGCAGAGCAACTTCTTTTCTGAACATTTCTAGTTCTTGGCCAAGATTAAGTTTGGGCCTTTGTTGGGGTCTGGTCCTGATGAACCATCTGATTGACTTGCTGTTGTTGAACCAGCATTATTAGATCCATCTGATTCAGCTGCACCTACAGCTTTGCTGCCAAGCTTGCAGGTCTTGGGTTCATCCATGAGATTGTTCACAGTGCCATTGACACTAGGTTTCCTGATGCTGATTCCTTCTGCCCTGGCTTTTGTCTTTTTGCCCGCAGATTTGATGTCTTTGGCATCAACCTTGATATCAGTTGGTTAAGTGATCTCTGTGGCTGATATCTGGCCTTTGAGTTCAAGACAGAGTCAGACCTTTTGATCCCAAATTGCATACTGACTAGCTTGATACTGATCCTTTGAGGTCAACCATCTTGGGACAGGGCATAGTGCTGGCATCAATGCTGTTTCTAACAGTACAGGCATTTGTGTTTGCACCATCCTTGACAGTTGCAGCTATCTCATTCTAGACAATGAGTGCAGATATGACTGTCATCTCTGCTGTCCACCCACTTACTATAAAGGGTAGAGGGACAGGGGAGCTTGAACAGGATGCTTTGACTTTGTCAGAACAAGTTCACTCCTCCTTCTGCTTACATCCTTCAAATCCAAGGTTCATAGAATGATAGTAGGCTATTGGCCTAGTAGCTGGGTACCCAAGTCCCTCACCTCCCTCACAAAGGTGGGCCATCTACAGACCCTGGAAACTACAGACCCATAAGTCTCACTAGTGTTACATGTAAAGCCATGGAAATAATTATCATGGAGATGATCAGTAGAGATATATAGTAAACGTCCAGACACTGGACTCAACCCAGTTTGGTTTTGTCAAGGGCAGATCATGCCTACTCAACCTGGTGGACTTCTTTGAGAAGGTCACCAAAGCAATGGATGAGGGCAAAATCATTCAAACTGCCTACGATGACCTGGTCAAGGCATTTGACACCATACCCCACTCAGGCATTGTTGACAAACTCAAGAGGTTAGGTATAAACTCGTATGTCACCTGGTGGATAGCCATCTAGCTCACAGACAGGACCCAGGAAGTTAGAACTGGGGATTCCACTTCTACAAGGTGGCCAGTCAGAAGTGGAGTCCCTCAGGGATCTGTCCTTGGACTGCTCCTTTTTGGCATTTACTTCTCAGAAATCAAGTCCAATGTCAGTGGTCTCTGGCTGACTAAATTTGCAGATGATTACAAATTAGGAGCTGTCATTGAATCCCACACTGACACAAATGTTCTCCAGGAGGGGCTGATGCAGACAAACAACTGGTGCCAGAGCCATGGACTAAAACCAAATGCCAAGAAATGCATAATAGTATCCTTTGGGAAGTCCTCCATCTCTGGTAACTATCATATTAACAATGCACTCCTTAGTCTTTGATTATTACATGTCTACAGTGGTGAGGAAATGATTCTATGTTGTGCAATGTATAAACAAAGGTATGGCATTTAAGTCCAAGGAAGTCATTGTTCCACTATATCCTGTATTCATCAGACCTATCATTGAGTACAATGCCCCCTTTGGTAAGTACCTAAGCAGGCATATCCAACAACAGGAATGTCCACAGAGGTTCCTCACTAAAAGAATACAGGGCGTAAGTAATATGTTCTATGCAGACTGCCTCAAGGCTCTGTCCCTGTATTCTGTCTCCTACAAGCTTTTGAGGGGAGATCTATGCCTAGCATACAGGGCATTGTCAGACCCCACTCTGATGGACCTCCTGCGTATCCACAAAACAAACAGTATTACCCATTCTAAAGACTTAAACCTTGCCTGTGATATAAATAGGACCTGCTGGAGCGATAGATATGTATCCCAGAGACCACCCTGTCTATGGAACAGGCACCCCATCCATGTGAGGCAGAGTTCCTCCCTAACTCAATTCAAGTGCAACTTGGACAATTGGATAAGAAAATGGAAATTCATCCCTGGTTTGGCACCTATGTCTCTAATGCAAACAGGTAATTTGTAAATGTTTCATCTCCCAAGCCCATGCTTACACTTATCAAGGGTATCAGAACTTGTCAGAGATTTGGGATGCATGGCTAGGTTAAAAAGGCCCTTGTGGTCATTAGCCTAGTAAGCAGCTATGAATATTATAAGCTTAGCCAAAAATTTTGCCTATATTCCCACAAAGCCAGCACCTGTTTCCCTGTCCAGCAGGGGCACAGGTAGGATCCCAGGGGTGTATTTTCTGATGTTCTTCGTGTTTCACTGATGCAGTCATCACATTTGGGTTATCTGCTTGCAGTAGCCCTCAGTCAACCTGATTTTCAAAGTCTTGGGTCCTGCATTGATTGCTGTCTCATCTTCCGTGATGTGGTAGTCAGGGGTATAAAGCATGCAGCCGACACCATTACATCAGTCTTTCTTGCTGTGCGGTGCCCGAAGCAGTTCACAAGTGCTGGTCGGCCGACTCTTGAAATTTTCGTTTTCAAGTTTCAGAACCGAAGTCTTCAACTAAAGCTAAGTACCCCATTGGGGAAACTTTTTCTTGCTCTAATCCGATGTCAGTAAAAGTCAATAATTGTATTTCTTGTGGAAAGCAAATACGTCATAAAGATTTTCATTCGTACTGTATTCCTTGCCTAGGCCCTGACCATGGCATAATTCGCTGTAGGTTTTGTGCCTTATTTAAACCACAAACTGTTCATCATCGGTACATTTTCGCTTCTAAATATTTTGGTAGTCAGTTCAACTATCCAGGTATGTCTTCGGTAAGCCACCCGACTACTAACATTCTGAAAAAACGCAAAGATAAAGACAGAGACAGGCCGGCTAGGTCCAAAGCTGCAGACGACGCTTCTCCTAAGCTAGTCGCCAGTTCGCTGTACTCAGTGATGCGCTTTCGCAGCCCCGGATACCCACTACTTCAGATTCGCAGGCCTCTACTGAGACCCATTCGGAGTCCGGTATGCTGTGAGATGCTTCAACTGTGGAGCCTGCGGATGTCTCTATCTTGGATGGGTCCGGAACCGCTGTGCAAGCACCGGCTTCTGAGGGTGTATTCAGGCCTATTGACTTGCGTATTAAACTGACACCATCTTCTTCTTCTAGGCCTAAAACTTGAACAATGCCTAGGAAACTGACACCCAGACTGCATGGTCAGGCCTCTACGCCTAAAAAACAAATGATAAGAATGGCTGAAGGCCTTATTACTTTAATCAGGGGAAGCCAACCTTCCCCCTCTAAGAGACATAGGACTGAATTTGCTTATGATACTTCTGACCAGGATTCTGAAATTTCTGTCTCCTCTGATGACCACGATTTACCCTTATCTACCTGTGAGGATTCTGATGCAGAGGACTCTATTCCCTCTGCTTCTCCCCCAGAGGATTTTTCTTTTGGTGAATCCTTGCATACTCTTAGGGAGCATTTTCACTAGGAAAGCCAGGATTACTCTGATTCTAAAAAGAGGCTTAGATATTTCTTAATCCTGCCCCAACACAGGCCTTTAGCTATCCATCTTGTGCTGGACATTGTTGACAATGCCTTTTCAGAATCTAGCTTGTCCCCTGACTCTACCTCCTGCTCCCAGAAAACCTGATAGCTATTACAGGGTTCCTGATTCTCACAAGTTCCTTTTTAAAAATCCGACTGCGGATCCTGAGACCATTTCACAGGGACACAAGGGCATTAAGGCTACTACTGACAAAAATCTTACCCCCTCTGATAGAGATTCCAGTGCCCTGGATAAATGGGGTAAGAAGGTATACACCTCTGCAACCTTGGCCATCAGGGCCTTAAATTGCCAGTTTCATATGTTAAAGTATCAGCAGCATATTATTGGATTGCTTGAACAGAAAATGATGTTGATTCCTGATTGTGCTGAAAATAAGGATTTACAGGATTTAATGCATTCTGCTGAACAAGTTGGAAAACATACTTTGCAATGTGGTTTTGATTCACTAGAGGCATCTTGCAGGGCTGCTGTCACTGGGTCTGTACGTAGAAGACATGCTTGGCTTAAGGAGCAATCTTTTCCAGATCATGTTAAAACTAAATTGCTGGATGCTCCTTTAAATCAGGACCGCCTGTTTGGCGACAAAGCAGAAGAAGTTCTTAAAAAGAGGGAGGAAAAAGCTAAATCTATGCAAACTGTTAAAGATGTCTCTCCTAGATTTAGTAGGCGTTGGCCCTCAAAAAAATTGGTCCTTTCCTGCCTCTTCCAGGCCTCCTCAGTTCAAACCCAGAACCAGCAGAACACCCAGGCTTCAGTCCCACAGTCCCAGGGTATGCACAGGACTAGCAGTGGGGGGGGGGGGGGGGCTCCCACTTCCAAATCAGGGAGTAGTAAGAGAGAAAGCTAGCTCTATAAGCAAAAAACTGGGAACTCATTACCCAGGACAAATGGGTTTTAAACATAGTTTCCCAAGGATACAGATTTCAATTCCACATATTACCAACCCCAAACAGTTGGCCAGATCTACCCCAAATCAGTGGACAGAGGCTCAAAAGCAAGTACTCTCTCTCTTAAGATTAAAGACTATTCAGACTGTACCAGAAGAGGAAAAGGGACAAGGTTTCTACTCAAGACTTTTCCTGGTACCCAGGAAAGATAACTCATGGCATCCTATCCTGGACCTATCTATCCTAAACACCTTTCTGGTGATTCCAAAATTCAAGATGCTAACTCTTCACCAGTTGCTTCCCATGATAGGCAAAGATGCCTGGCTGGCAACACTGGATTTAAGGGAAGCCTACCTGCACATCCCAATCGGGGGAATCTTGCAGAAAATACCTACGCTTCAAAGCAGGCTGCATGCACTGTCAGTTCTGTGCACTGCCCTTTGGCTTATCTACTGCACCCAGGGAATTCACAAAGTGCCTGGCTCCAGTCATTGCATTTTGCAGGCAAAGAAATATTCAAATATACCCATACCTGGGCGATTGTGTAATTCAAGCAGAAAGCCAGGACATACTTCTGAATCATCTGGCATTTGTACAAAAGGTGTTAACTTGTCTGGGGTACACCATAAATGAAAAGAAATCACAGCTGGTACCCTGTCAACAAGTTATATTCCTGGGAGCAAGCTTGTATACAACTTCCCAGATGGCTTTCCTCATGCCAGAGAAACAAATTCATTTGACAACTTACTTCAAACTAGTGGCCACAAAAACCCTGCTATCTGCAAGGCAAATACTGCAAGCCTTGGGATTCATGGCCTCGTGCATTCTACTAATTCCATATGCAAGACTGCATATGAGGAAACTACAGTAGTATCTAAAAAGCCTATGGTGTCAACATTCTTAGGATCTAGAAGCAATGATTCGTATCATACCTTGCCTATGGTTAGAATTCCTTTGGTGGGCAGAGGCCTGCCACCAAAACAAGGGATTACCATTCACTCTACCCCCTGCCGCCCAAACCCTAACAACAGATGCATCAGACTATGCATGGAGGGGAGCTCACCTGGCAGGGAAGTGCATTCAGGGCACATGGAACCCAAGTCAAATGCACCTGCATATCAATCAGAAAGAAATGTTAGGTGTACAGAATGCTCCGACAGCCTTCAAGGACCACATTCTTCCAGGACAATTAATGGTAAAGACAGACACCACCACTGTTATGTGGTACATAAACAGGCAGGGGAGTACCCATTCTTACCCCCTCTGCAGACTAGCCATGGCTCTGTGGAACACAGCCTTGAGCTACCGAGTTAATCTACAGGCTCAATTCCTGCCAGGAAAACTAAATACACTGGCAGACGAACTAACCAGAAATCTCATGAACCCACATGAGTGGAAGCTGGAACCAAAGATTTTCAACATGTTGATCAAAAAATGGGGGATCCCAGATATAGACCTGTTTGCCTTCCCCCAGAACTACCAGTTGGACAAATTCTGCACAAGGACTCCCCACAAATAAGCTTGGAAAGTCGATGCTCTGTCCTTCAGCTGGAAAAATCTATCAGTTTATGCCTTTCCTCCTCTGCCTCTCCTCTCCAAAGTATTACTAAAGATTAAACCAAGGATGATACTGATTGCACCAGACCGACCACGCCAGCACTGGTACCCCCTCTTGCGCAATATCTCATAGCTGGCCCCATGGCACCTACCTCAGACCCCTACCCTGCTGTCTCAGCAGGAGAGCCAGATTCTGCACCCCCACCTTCAAGCCCTGAACCTGACAGCCTGGCTAATAACCTAATCTCTCTGTTACCATCCCTCAGTAAACAAGTGTTGGATGTCATTTGGAGGCAAGGAGGCCTAGTACTAGAAAATCTTATGCTGAAAAATGGAAAAGATTCTGTGCCTGGAACCAAACTCATGGGATGGCCATCGCAGCCCCCAATTTACCTCAGATTCTTCAATACTTTACTGAGATGCTTCACAAGGGCCTTTCCTTTTCCTCCATCAAAATTCATGCCTCAGCCATTTCAGCTCATTACACCCCTCTTTTCTCACCCACTGCTCAAGCAGTTCCTCAGAGGGGCCAAAAACTTAAAACCACCCAGGAGAGCCCCAACTCCAGCCTGGGACCTTAATTTTGTATTGGAAAAACTCGCTCTTCCTCCTTTTGAGCCAGCTGCAACTGCAGAGTTAAAATTTCTTTATTGGAAAACAGCTTTCCTTTTAGCAATCACTTCAGCAAGAAGGGTATCTGAATTAAAGGCCTATATGGCAGTGGAGTCTTTCATCATCTTTCATGCGGACAGGGTGTCCCTCAGGACCAATCCCTCTTTCATGCCCTAGGTGGCATCCGGTGTGGCTCTTAATCAGTCCATTCATTTGCCAACCTTCTTTTCTAATCCGCAGAACAAAAGGGAACAGATACTGAACTCCTTAGATGTGCACAGACAACTTAGATTTTACTTGGACAGGATTAAACCTCTAAGAAAATCTGAACAACTGCTGGTGGTATTTGCTGCAGGGGCAAAGGGGAAGGCTATTTAAAAGCAAACAATTTCTAAATGGATAGGCCATTGCACTCATTTCTGCTATAAGCATCAGGGAAAACCTATCCCACAGGGGATTAGACCCCATTCAACCAGGGATGCATCTACCTCTACAGCCTTCCTCAGAGGTGTCCCTACCAGAGATATCCTAGAAGCTGCTACCTGGAGTTCTGTACATACTTTCACCAAGCATTACCATTTGCCAATTTTCTCTAAATCCAGAGCTGACTTTGCCACTGCAGTCCTGCAGGGCCTTATAGCTGCTCCTAATACTATCTAAATTCCTCCTCCCATCGTTAGCTTTGGGAATCTACCCAAATGTGATGACTGCAACAGTAAAACATGAACGTAGTACAGTTGTGTACACTTACCATAAATGTAGATGTTCGAGTGGATTCACTGTTGCAGTCCTGGTTACCCTCCCTCCAGCCCCCTGACTTCTTTTGGCTGTACCTCTATTTTCCCTTACTATACTTAAAAGCTTTTTGGTGTATTTGTTTTTCTGTTGGAGGTATAACCTTGTATGTGTGTGTGTGTGTATATATATATATATATATATATATATATATATATATATATATATATATATATATATATATATATATATATATATATATATATATAGATAGATAGATATAGATAGATATATATTTAATTGCTTCCCATTTAGGGGGGGCACCTGACATCTGGGGCAAGAAAAACTGATGTAATGGCATCGGCTGCATGCTTTGTACCCCTGACTACCTGACGTCATGGAAGATGAGGCAGCAACCGACTCAGGACCCAAGACTTTGATGATCAGGCCGACTGAGGGCGACTGCAAGCAGATAACCCAAATGTGATGACTGCAACAGTGAATACACTCGAACCTCTACATTTATGGTAAGTGTACACAACTGTATTTTTCCCATCCAGTCCTCTTAAAGAGATCTACTGAGGTACTCTGCCTGACATGGAGAGGGAATCTATTCCACAGATGGGGGAGTCACTGGGACACAAATTTATCCAGCCAACAAGTTTTGTTAATGTCACAGACCAGGTTGAGGCCTTCAGTGTGGGTTGTGCTAGTGGAGTTTGACTAATATGCAGCGACTCCATCAAGGCTGTGTTTGAGATCGCCTTGTATGCCAGACACATGTCACCTCTGTGCAGTCTGCATGAGACTGAGTAGAGGTACAGGGCTTTTAGCCTGTCTGTATAGGATAGGTGTTTGAGACCTTGGATTTTTCTGGTCAGGAACCACTGTGGTCTCTCCAGCTGCTGCATGTGCTGGCAAGGTACATACCAAAGGGGACATTGTACTCGATAATGGGTCTCATAAAGGAGAAGTACAGGGATTTTATGACCTCCTTGTTCTTTGATGAATTACCCTTACTTATGAGGTGGACCATGTTGAAAGCCTTCCATACAATGGAGGCAATGTGGTGGTCAAACTTCAGGTTGCTATCAGCTTGCATGCCCATGTCCCTCACAACTGTTATTGCATGCTTAGTACATTGTTATTAATGTGGTAATTAGTGGGGACACCATTTTCCTCAAAAGGGATAATTATGTATTTCTTGGCATTTTGTTTGAGGCCATGCTTCTGGCACCAGTCATTAGTTTGCGTAAGGCCCTCTTGGAAGATGTTCACATCACTAGGGGAATTTAAGATGGCAGCCAGCTTGCAGTCACCTGCAAACCTGGTCATCCACAGACCACTGGTTTTGACTTGCATCTCAGAAGAGTGTATCCCAAACAGCAGAGGACCCAAGGCTACTTCTTGGGGTACACTGCTCAATACGGGTCTACTACTAGAGGTGGCTTCCCCTATTTTGACTGAGTGGGTTCTATCAGTGAGCCAGTTAGTTACCCATCTGGTCAGGATGGAAGGCCAAGTGCAAAAGGAGATGCATCAACATACCGTTGGTGTCTTCCACACCATATTTAGACGAAGACAAGGAAGATAGTTTTCCCATCCCATTAGATGTCCCCAGGTTTAGGGCTATTTTAGAGCTGATCCATTTAAAGATGGCAGAAAACCCCAAATCCTCTTCCTTGTCAGATAACGCTTATTAAGCACCCCTAAATGCTGTTAAGATGTGGTCTCACACTGAGGACTGATAGCAGACAGTGCAGAATGACAACTGTAGTAGAATGCAAAACCAGAATTTAAACTAAGCACTTTGTTCGGCCACACTTATAAACAAAAAAGTATGTCAGAATGGAACATCTAACAGCTCTTAAAGTAGGGCATTCTTCAGAGGGCACTTTGTTTTGCCCTGCTGTTTGTTTGACAGTGCCAAAGTGTTTTACCTACTTTCAAAAGCTTTGAAAGTCAGTAAAGGACTTTTCACTGTTACTCATTTTTCCATTTTTTATGTAACCATTAGTACATGGAACAAATAAAGCTACATATATTACAAAGAATTTTGATTGGGCCTCAGTAGTCATAACACTTATTATGTGTTTTCCTCATGGGTGCCAAGTTTCGCCTTTCAAGCTTAAATCTTGAGATTAATTTATTGGCATCAATATCTTGAAAACCTAATAAGTTGGTTATTATCAGAGACCCAGTCATAATGCACAGTGGTCACAGTAGTGACTCTCTGGTCAACCTTGTCTTTAAATCTAAAACCTTCCCTGCTGGATTTAACTACTGTGGTGTCCTAGATGAGTGTATGTCTCTAAATTTACTCTACCTACCAGCTACTTAGAGTTATACTGCAACAGTGTGCTGATTCCTGTTCTCTGGGCCTATCTGCAAGCTGCTTCTCAGTTGTTGTTGTTGTGTCTTTTGGCTTTTCCCGGTTAGGGGTCGCCACAGCAGAACTCCGGTCCACTCATGATTGGCAGTAGATTATTACGTGCTGGCTTGCCGGGCCTAACGCACAACCTTCAACGAAGGAACGCCCATTCACGCATGTCGCCACACAGAAGATGCTCTAACTGAGAATTGAACGGGCAACGTCTGTGAGGCGACAATGTTACCGCAGCACCACCACCACAGTAAGCTGCCTCTCAGTTAAACAGGATAATTTAAAAGTTTATCTTCTGGTGTCTTACAAGCTCCCTGTTTACTCTACCTACCAGCTACTTAGAGTTATACTGCAACAGTGTGCTGATTCCTGTTCTCTGGACCTATCTGCAAGCTGCCTCTCAGTTAAACAGGATAATTTAAAAGTTTATCTTCTGGTGTCTTACAAGCTCCCTGTGAAGGTTTGCATTTAAATATCTTTGTATTCCTGACACTTTGTACAATACCATTTTGAGACTTGCACCCCCCCCCTGCATTTCCTTGCAGGACTGTAAATTTTTATTTCTACTTGGGTAATCTTGGTTTTCTGCTGACTTACTTCCATTAACATTACCCTGCAAAGAACAGTGCATGTGTTCAACTTTCCTTATATGTAGGGTAGCACACACTCAATCAGACCAACCCTGTCCCCACCTGAAACGCGCTTTAGCCAACCCCACCTTTACGCCCACTGCCTAATAATTTCCTTTACAGTCATTCCCAGTGGAAAAGTTTGAATTTTGCTACAGAAATGAAGTATAGCCCAAATAGACTATCTTTACCACTTACCCTGCAATCCTTGCCAAAGGTTTTAGCCCACTTTAGGACCTGTAAGCCCCCCTGCATTTTCCTTGCAGGACTTTAAATCTTTATTTGTACTTGGGTAATCTTGGGTTTCTGCTGACTCACTCCCATTAACAGTGTTGTGTGCTCTGAAGTGAGTTACTTCCCTCCCTCATTTGGCTCTCCTTAGCATTTCATTGGCTCACACTTTGTCATTTTTTATTTGCCTGCCCACTGACAGCAGATCAGAAGTTTTTTTTACCCTACTTGCATAGCTTGGAGCCATCTTTAAATCTAAAACCTTCCCTGCTGGATTTAACTACTGTGGTGTCCTAGATGAACGTATGTCTCTAAATGTAAGTACATTGGCTTCTATTGCACAGAGTATAAGTTAAAAGTACTAGTGACTGATGCATACTGATTTTGGATGCTGCCATTGGGAAATTTAGGCTCTCTTGTTTGTAAACACACAGACACCTTTCTAGTCCTCTCTTTTTCCCCCCTCCATATCTACACACCACAGACAGCTTTCTAGCCCCTGTTCTATTTCAACCTACCACCGGAATTAGCCTAGCTGATTGTTTTTCGCTAATTGCTTCAGTATCTGTTCCTACCCGCTCCGTTCGCCCTGCGGTCTCACTCTGCACTCCCCCTACCCCCAATTTCCACCCACCCCCAGGGGTCCTACCCTTATACTTACTAACCACACCTCTTCCTCTTCCCATTACTCTCTAACCACACCTCTTCCTCTTCCCATTACTCTCTAACCACACCTATTCCTCTTACCATTACTCTCTAACCACACCTCTTCCTCTTCCCATTACTCTCTAACCACACCTTTTCCTGTTCCCATTACTCTCTAACCACACCTCTTCCCATTACTCTATAACCACACCTATTCCTCTTACCATTACTCTCATTACATACCTCTTGCTCTTACCATTACTCTTCAAACACATTCTTCCTCCTGCCTTTACTTTCTAAACACTCTCCAGTTACCCAGTTGCACTAATATTAACCTCTCACCACTCTCCTTTTATCACACCACACCCTACTCCCTTCTTTCATCTCCACACAGTGAATTTATTTTTCTACCTACAAACAATCTATATTTATTCATACAATGTATAAACAACCCATCCCATCTTATGTCCCACTCTTATTCACACTCTCACTACTACCTCCTTTAATCCTTGCCCATCTTTTCACCTCCTTTGAAAACCCACTAGGCCCATACCTAAACTACCCCAAGAAAGAAACCAACTCTCCAAACTCTTCTCTCCTTTTTATTCATGCTAATATAAAATCCTCATCTAACTGCATACTTCCTAAATACCATAGAACACTACACATAAAATACAACAATCAGAACCCCAGGAAAGGCCTACCTCTATACAGCAGATTCCCCAACCCAAAATATCTATATGTACTACTCTCTTTAAAGGATGGTGATATCCACCCTAACCCAGGCTCACCAACAACTCCTATGTCTCTCCTCAACCACAAAGAATCACCTACTCATGCCCTGTCTAAACCATTGAACTCCCTTTTAATTGCTCATCTTAATATATGTAGCATAAACAATAAAGTAACTCAACTTCAAGCTCTAACTGAAATCTACTCCTTTAATATTTATTCTCTGCTTAACAGAAACTTGGTTAAAACCTGTAACCAAAGACAATGAAATCATCCCTCCTGGACATAATATCCTGAGACTAGACCGAGTATCCAAAAAAGGTGGTGGGGTTGCTATCCTATATAAATCTAGCTTACAATTAACCACTCACAACTGTAAACCACCTATAGACTCCAATGCAGAAATTCTTATCTCCAAACTTCATCTTAACAATTCCAAAATCCATCTATATTATCAGTATATATCTACCACCTGGTAACAACACTCCCACCATGGAAAACATACTTTGCTGGCTTTCCCAATACCTGCCCCAAGAAACCATAATCCTAGGCAACACAAACATTGACTGGAGCTGCTACTGCAGCAGCCTCCCCACAAACCATATTAACCTATATGGGTATTCCCAAACCATTACCTCCCCCACCACAATAAATAAATCTAACAAGAAATCAAGCTTATTAGACTGGATTCTCATAAACCATCATCCTCACATTTATGATTCAGGAACCCTCCCTGATGATTTAAATGACCACTTTCTTACCTATATCATCAGACATAAAATCAACTCTCCCATTCCAATATCTGTCAAAAACATCAGATCTAAAAAGTACTTTAACCCTGAACTATTCCGAATGGAACTAAGAGCTTGCAACTGGTCTCCCTTACAAAACCTCCCTTTAGATGAAGCCGTTAGTTACTTTAACTCCAACTTCCTTGCCATTCTCAACCACCATGCTCCAACCAGATTAATTAGAATTAAAACCAAATCTGCTCCATTGCTTTCAAAAGAAACCAAACATAAAATAAATCTTAGAAACAAACTTTGGGCAAAATGGAGGAAGACTAAAAACCCTATAGACCAACTAACATTTATACAGCTAAGAAATGAAACCAAGAAAGCTATAATATCTGATAAAAGAAGCTACTACCTACAATCCCAACAAGCTAATCAAAACAACTCACAAACATTTTGGGCTAGCATTAACCAACTACTCCATCCAGGTCAATCCACTACTCCAAATCCTCAAAATACTGACCACAAAAATCTATTGAATACAGCTAATGCTTTCAATACCTTTTTTACTAATGCTATACAAACGCTAGCTAGTCAACTCTCACCTAATAACTTCACTCTACCTTCCTATAAATCAACCTTACCCCCTACTTTTCATATTCAACCTGTCCCAACAACAAATATTCTAACCCTTCTACAGAAACTAAAACCATGCTCACCCTCAGCAGACCAACTACCTGCTGAATTCTTACAACAATCAGCCAAAGCTATCGCTTATCCCATTTCTATTCTGATCAATAGAACTATTACTGAAAGTCATATCCCCAGTTTATGGAAAATCTCCCATATTATCCCCCTCCATAAAGGTGGACACTCCACTGAACTCTCCAACTACCGCCCCATTGCCCTTCTCTCTCCTTTGGCAAAGATCATGGAGAAATGCATTCACAGACAATTACTTGACCATCTAACCCAAAATAATTTACTTTCCAACTGTCAACATGGATTCATACCTTCACATAGCACTAGTACTGCCCTTCTTTCCTTCACAGATTGTATCAACACAAAACGCAATCTTAACAAGCTTTCTTCAGCACTATTTATTGACCTGTCTAAAGCTTTTGACATGGTAAATCACCAAATTCTCAACAAAATACTGAAATCCCTGTCACTAGATACATCTTCTATAAAGTGGTTCCAGTCCTACCTTGATAAAAGACAACAGGCCGTACTATGGCACAAGTCTCTCTCTCCACTCACCTGCCTGTCAGACTTGGTGTCCCTCAAGGGTCCATCCTAGGACCTCTACTTTTTTCCATATTTATTAATGACCTTCACCTTGCCATCCCCCAAGCCACATGCATACAATATGCAGATGACTCCACACTGATATGCTCAGCCACCTCCTCTCCTGAACTTCAATCTCTTACCCAACAAGTATTTAACACAGTTGAGCAATGGTTCACACATAAATGCCTTCTCCTAAACCCCAAAAAGACTAAACTCCTCCTCTTCTCTCCCACCAATAAGTCCTCTCCTATTGATTTCTCAGTTATCTCTACCAATAAAACTATTATATCCCCTGATCCAACCACCAAACTATTGGGTATCACCATTGACAACAATCTGAACTTTGATATCCATATTAACAATACTATAAAAACTGTCAACAAAAAACTTGGCTCTCTCTATAGGGTAAAATCCTTCCTCTTACCTTCAGCTAAAACCACTATAGCACACACTCATCTAATCTCTTCACTTCTTTATCCCTCACCCATTTTTACTAATCTATCTAAAAATAATCTTAGCAAATTGGAAATGTCTTACAATAACATTGCCAGATTTGCTATAGGCAACCCATTTAGAACCCACCATTGCATTAATTTAAAGCAGCTGGGATGGCTTGAACTACAAAATCTGATTAAATTCCATCAACTATCTATAGCCAACAACACTTTTTACAAACCTTCCAAAATTCCTATTCTATCCACACTCATCACTCCCTATAAAAACCTGAAATCCTTAAGGTCTTCTCAGACTTCTAGTACATACCACTAAATCAAACAACAAGGCTGGTGACTCCCTCTTTTCTAATATTGTTGGAAAAGCCTGGAATCTCCTCCCCAGTGAACACTCCTCAACTTCCCTCAGTGTCATGCTTCAAAAACAAATTGAAAGTGTTCCTCAGAACACAGTGGTTATGCTCCTGTACTAAGCCTGACTAGTTATGTATCTCTTAATACTTTGCTCTTCCTACCTCTTCTACTCCATTAACTGTAATTCCTTCCTTATTAACCATAATACTATCTCCCTCTAGAACATCTTGATTGTACTAGCATGCTATGTTATGCCTGTATTCTGCACTGCTGAATTTACTGTGATAACCTGTAATATGCATTGTAAATATGATTTTTTTTGTTTAATGTTTCCTTATTTGTTATCTTGTTAATTTCATTGTTCTATCTTGGAGCTTATCTCCCCGGGCCTCTACTGAAAATAGACATGTATCCAGTTAGACTAGCCCGGTCAACAAATGTAAAATAAAATAAATAAATACTTGTTCAGGTTTCATAAATCTGGAGTAGAACCCTACTCACATAGCATTCCAGGTAAAAGGAGGGGCTTCAGTAGCCTGGGAAAGTTTTCCATGCTGGACTGATTGATTTTTGCTGTCTTACTCCATGAGGTAATGAAGATGGAACAACCAGTCAAGTTTTAGCAATGCAGTAAGTATGCAACTTTCATTTTCCTCGCAGTAGTGGCCTCCTACCTGTCCTTGAATCAGGTCATTCACATCCCTCTTTTGTTTTTAGGAGGCAAAGTCAGAGCAAGAGTGAGAGAGAGAATGAGAAATGGAGAGAGACTGGAAGACTTCCCTACCGTTTAGGTGCACAACATCTCAGCTTTTACCTGATAAGGGTACATCACTTTCAGAAGATGGACCTGTTTTTATTTTACTTTGGCTTCAGTAATGGGAGCCTAACTGTAGCTAAGCAAATCTTATCCATATGGATTGATAGCTACTTCATCTGCTTCCAGAGTCAGTTTTAAGATTATATCCACTGTGGACAGTTGAGCTGTGGCCATTTAGTTTTTGATTCACACACCACCAGGCATTATTAAAAGGAGTAGAAGGAATCAGGCCTCCTTAACACTTCACTACTTTAGAATTTGTCTTTTAAAGTCTTGCCTTTTTGGAACTTCTAGTATCTGTGACTACTGAAATTGTTTTTGATATTGGGAGTCATTCCGAGGTATCACCTGCTGCAGGGGGTCACTCAGAATAGGATATAACAAGAAGCTGAATATTCATCACATCAGCTGAACTTTGAGAGGCTCCTTTGTAGTAAGAAAGTATTGTATTACCCTGCCCTTAGCTCCCTGTGCTTGGACAGCTTCAGCACTTAGTTTATAGGTGGATGTTCTGTTAAGTCTGGAAGTTAAATATTTTTATATCTTTGTTTCTGTATCTCTTACTGGTGTGTTAACTTATTTTAATTGGATCAAAACTGGGAAGTAGGAGAACTAAGGAATGCAAGTTTTGTGGTAAAGAGCTCAGAAAGAGAAATCCTGAGCATTGCCGACTAAAGACTATATCAGTTGCTCCTAAGAGCAACTGATATAGTAAGAACTTGCAAATCTTCTGTATCCCACCACTACTAATTTATTCATCATCATATGCCTCATAGAAAGTTTCTGTAAACTTAGTCCTGCAGGTGAGACTGTCAGCAGTAACTTAATTAGCAACAGCATCTTACTTACTGTTTGGGTGAAAATATTAGCAGACATTTTGACTGGGAGACTTATTGTGATGCCTGGGTGATGCATAACATGTAAAGGTAAAACCCTGCTTTCATCTTTGGGAGCTGAAGCAGGAGCTCTTCTCAATCTCTGTCTCTCCTTAGGTCTCTCTTAACCTTTTTAAAACTGTTAAGGATTGCATATGTATCATTTAGCAAACACGTCCAACAACTTTTTTTGTAATAAGAAGGTTGATTCATTCATGTGTACATACAAAACGTATGGAACATACTGTCAAATGATATAAAAACATTTATTTAAAACAAGATAAAGTGGAAACTTTCCCAGAAATGTAACTAATCTCTAATACTGTACATCTGATATCTACAGCAGAGAATGTGTTACACGGTAAAAATGCTAAAATGTAATGTGATCATATTCACAGAAAAATCTACTTTGTCTCCATGATTGGCATCAGGAAGCTAACACAATTATAAAACGACTGGCCATTAATATTCAAAAACGAGCACGCTGATTGGTCAGCCCAACCAGTGTGCCTGTTGTAAATCCGAGAATATACCAGCTGAAAAAGGTCCTGACCTTTTTCCATTAGTATAGCTTGTAATTTTTTTACTTTTTTTTTTTTTTGTTTTTTTTAACAAAAAGAGAAAATGGAAGACCTCAAATGAATGAGGAGATAACGCAGACAAAAATAAGAGGATAACCAGATACGTTCTGCGAAACTAAAGAAACTTACCTGATTATCCTTTTATTTTGTCTGTCCCGGTACTCCCGAATGTTAAAAGTCTCCCGGTTTCTTTTTTTTTTTTCAATAAAAAAAAAAAAATAAACAAAATCAACGGAGATCTTCCTTTCTCCATTGCTACCTTTACGCAGCACTGATGTACTGCATAAGCATGGGAACACAAGTCCCATATGCATGCGCAGTACATCAGAAAAAGCCCCAGGGTACCGGAAAAATGCAGAAGGGCACCACGGCGGCGTTATACAAAGACATTATTTAAGAAAATTAAGTATTTTTTCTTAAATAATGTCATTGTATAATAGCAATAACCAACTCTGTGGTGTGGTACATTGAAAACTACCCATGGTTGGCTTTATTTAATCACTCTGGCTTCGCACTCATGATTAAACCACGCCAACCATGGGTAAATCTTCAGTATACCACACTAACATCATTGGTTATTGCTTACATTCCTACTGGTTGTAGAAGAAAATGCTTTGTACAAAAATACATAGAGCCCTGGTAAAGCTACATTTATAGTTCTAGAATTATTGATGACATTTAAGTAAGTCTGTTCTCTTCAAAATTTGGAACCTCTTTTCCACCAAATAATTGCACATATGCTAATCTTCAATTGACATACAGCTTCAGCATTCTCTGATGAGACCCATTATTTAACCATGACAAATTGTGATATCTTGCATGGTAGGATAAACCCAGTTTGAACACACACTAGAAATGGCAATGTAGATCTGTCACACTGTCCAAAATTACATTTATGGCACATGCAACTTTGAATGAATCAGAATTTGCAAAAGTAGATATGGCAGTCATCAAGTTTTGTATTTTCTCCTACTTAATGTGGGTGTATAGGATTCATACATTCAGAAACCTTATGTAGATACATTTCTATATTGAATGCATATGCTGTACCATAACACATTGTTCCAGGTAGACAGTTAAGTGACAAAACATCTGAGCAGTGTTCCACCCTGATAAGGGCTTTGATCTTCATCACTTTGGAGTTTTACTTCAGACACACACACACACACACACACACACACACACACACACACACACACACACACACACACACACACACACACACCTTGCTGTTCCTCCAGGAAGTTCTGAGCAGCGTCATGGAAAAGAGAGTACAATCCCCTTTCCAATTCACATACAGGATGGAGTCAGTGGTCCAGCTAAGAAAGTGTTTCGCTTTTCCTTATCCTCTCCTCCATTCAATCTTCCAGGCATCCATTTATTTTTATTTATTTATTTGACATTTGTTAACCGGGTTAGTCCAACTGAGTCATAGGCCCATTTTCAGTGGAGACCCAAAGAGAAAAGCTCAAGAGATTTTACAGACACCAGAACAAATTTTAGCATAGTTAATAATTAATCACAACATAATTCAAAAAGCAGTAGTTTCATTTATTTGTTTAATAACAAAGTAATGGGACTGTAGAATCAGAGCTGCGATGGAGTCCATGTTGAGCCCTTGCACAGAATAACTGAATGCATAACTCAGGTAGAAGTACGTAGAAAGTCCATCAGAGAGTTTCATTAGACAGCTGTGTTCTCGTCAATGACTTCCTCCTCCGTAAAGAACATGTATCGTCAAATCCTAATTACAGAAGATGTGGACACTGTCTGCAAGGAAAAAAAAATATTTGGTCACTCTTAAAATTAAACAGGAGTATGATTTGTATATAAAATCATGCAGTGCTGCTGATTTATGATCAGTGATATTTACATAAAACAAGTAAGTCCAGTGCCTCCACATATCACCGGTACTGATGTCACATCAGTTCCCCAAATAGAATGGAACAATAACAAAAATGTACACTTTGTTTATTACTGCTGTCTCTGCTACGACTTTCTTTGTTTTGCGACAAGCTGCCAGCCAACAAAAATGATGCAGTTCATAGGTTCATAGGTAAGTACTAGGCTGTCAGCCCTAGGGCCTGTACAAGCCTAGCCAAACAAGTTCCCTGGCTTTCACCACTCAAGAAAATTATTTTCCTGTGCCCCTGTCGAGCAGAGCCACAGCAGTGATTTCTGGAGTGAATTTCCTATTATCCATCCAATTGTCAAGATTTCTCTTAGAGAGCTAATGAGGAGCTTTGCTTGACATGAATGGGCAGCCTATTCCAGAGCACGGGAAGTCTCTGCGACAGGAATCTATCTATCTAGCATGTTCTGTTTATTGTGGTGACAAGGTTTAGGTCCCAGGAGTGTGTGGCTCAGAGAGTTTGGGATTTCTTTAAGTGTAGCATGCCCATCAGGTCTGGGTTAGACATGGCTTTGTACATTAGGCAGAGGTCGCCTCGGAGTAGGGGATATGCGACGGAGTAGAGCTGGAGTTTTTTGAGACGGTCAGCGTATGGCATCTGTTTGAGGCCAGTAATCCTCTTAGTGAGGTATTTATGTGGCCTTTCCAGCTGTTGCACATGTCTTGCAAGGTACACGTCAAACGGGGTGTTGTACTCAATGATGGGTCTAATAAGGGATGAGTAGAGAGGAACGATGACCTCTCTTTTTCTGGAGGAGAACCCCTTTGTGATGAAGTGTGGCACATAGAAGGATTTCCTGACTACTGTGGTGACGTGATTATCAAAGGAGAGACTACTATCAACCTGTGTCCCAAGGTCTCTTATCACACTTTCAGTGTTTAGTAGGCTACCACCTATGTGGAATTTCATGGGTACGGTATTTTTCCCAAAGGGGATGACAATGCACTTCTTAGCATTGAGCTTTAGGTCATGACTTTGACACCAAGCATCAGTCTCAGTGAGGCCTCTTTGTAGGATGTCCACATCCTTAGGTAAATCAATTATGGTTCCTAGTTAACAGTCATCTGCGAATTTTGTTAGCCAGAGACCAACTGTATTAGCCTGGACTTCAGAGAAGCAGATACCGAACAGGAGAGGACCCAGGACTGAACCCTGTGGCACTCTGCTTGTCACTGGTCTGAAGTCAGATTTGGAGTCGGCTGCTTTCACTTTGTGGGTTCTGTCAGTGAACCAGTTGGCCACCCATCTTGTGACATAGGGCTTTATGCCTAGACTAGTGAGTTTATCTATAATACCAGAGTGGGGATGGTGTCAAAAGCCTTGGGCAAGGTCAAGGTAGGCTGTGTGGACTACTTTACCCTCGTCTATGGCTCTAGTGACTTCTTCGAAGAAGTCAGTCAGGTTTAGGAGGCATGATCTACCCTTTACAAACCCAAACTGAGTGGGGTCCAGAGTTTTGAGGTTACCTATGTCTTTGTTTATAAGCTCTAGGAACATGTGTTCCATGGCCTTGCAGACCAGGCTTGTCAGGCTAATGGGGCAGCAGTTCCCGGGGTCAGTGGTGGCACCCCCTTTGTGGAGTGGGATACCTGTCACTGTATGCCACTCCTTAGGCACAAAGCCTAAAGTGAGGCTATGATTGAACATGATACTTAGGTGGGGTGCCAGTTCATTCTGTAGTTCGTGCAGAACACAGCTTGAGATGTTGTCCGGTCCCATAGATGCTGTGTTCTTGGCTTTGGAGAGTGCGGTCTTCACCTGTGCGGCTGTGATTTCAGGGGATTTTCAGTCATTCGGTATGGGGATGGGCCCTTTGGGGGGTGACGGGGGTGAAGTTAGCACTGAACCTGTCTGCCAGGATGTTGGCAATATCAGTTGGTTTGGTAAATGTAGTGCCATTGTGCTGTAGTTTAGAGGAGATCTGGGTGTTGCCATTGAAATTCTTGACATAGCTGTAGAAGGGTTTGTGGTGGGTGTCTTTAGAATCCAAGCTGATTTTATTTTCGTAACTAGCTTTGGAAGATTTAATGAGAGATCTCAGCTTCTTGCTGAGGCTGACCAGGGATTTCCTGCAGTCATGGGATTTTTACTCTTTTCTGCAACAGTTTCTTCCTTTTGTTGTAGAGCTTGTTTATGGCAGGGGACTGTCAGATTGGCTTCCTTTTTCTGGAGAATAGCATCTTGGTTCTGTTGAGGATGGCATGGTCCATGCACATGTGTATGTGCTTATACAGTGCGTTTGTATACGATTCAGCAGTCATACCACTATTTTCCATCTGTGTGGGTATAATGAAGTTTGCCACTTCTGACTTAAGACGCATGAAGTTGGCTTTGGAGAAGTTTTTTACGGTGGTTTCCTTAATGGGTGGGGGCAGCATATGGATGTCTAGGGTGATTAGCTTGTAGTCAGACCTGACCAGCGAGGAGTTGACCTCTGGTGTGGAGCTTCTATTACCCATATTGGTAATAACCAGGTCCAGGATGTTGCTACCCCTTGTAGGGATATGAATAAGCTGGTCCAGGGCGCTGGAATTGATGAATTCCAGAAAATGTTGAGCAAATGAGTTAGTACATGAGTAGTTTTCCCAGTTGATGGAGGGGTAGTTGAAATCTCCCAAAATTTAGAATATTGGGCTGTATCTTAATATTATCTAGTATATCGAGAAACATGGAGTGGGCGTTCTGGGGCATGGCGGGGGGATCTGTAACATGCTACAACCTGAATTGCAGTCTTGCCCAGTGTTAATTGTACTTTGATAATTTCAGAGGCATTATGTTGAGCAACTAGCCTGGAGGTGTGGATATCCTTTATGAATATGGACATGCCTCCTACTTTAGTATTTCGATTCGGGTTGGGTGGCCAAAAGGTGTGGTAAGAATTGTAGCCTGGTAATGCAGGTGTGCTTTCTGGAGCCTTAAACCAGGTCTCTGTCACTGCACAGATGTCTGTGTTCTCCATCTTAAGGAGAGCCTTGAGTGTGTGCATTTTGAGGTTTCGACTTCTAGCATTGAGTAGCATTACCCTTAGATTTTGCTTGTTTATGTCTACTATGGTGGTGCGTTTGACATTTGAGCCTTGCCTAAAAAAGGCACTATAGGGGCAGCAAGAGTTTTAGCCAGTGTCCAGAATCCCAGCAGTGACAGGTGCAGGCCACCTCTGGCAAAGCATCATGGCCTGTCGATCATGTCATCCCAGGCAGACAGATACTGAATCCCCTTGGAATAGCACCAGAATCTTAGCCAATTGTTGAAGTCAATCATTTTGTCCTTGTACTGTGGTATCATTTTGGGTGACAGCAGGATGGTACTCAGGGCTGCTGTCATACCTGCCTGGGGCACATGGTCAGAGAGCTCCTCCATGTCTCTTTTCATGTAGTCCAGGGAGGTACATCTCAGGTCATTCACTCCAACATGGACAATGATGGAGTCATACTTGTACTTGTTGTGGAGTGACCTGAGTGCATGCATTATATGGCGGATCCTGGCACCCCACAGTGACTTTCTCCTTATTCAGCCTTGTGAGGGGGACATCAGTGTGCCTGACTATAGAGTCACTAATAACTAGTGTGCTGGGGTACGTTGTTTTGCCTTATGGGCTGAGGTTGAGTGGCACACTGATTTTGTGGGCTATGTGTCATTCAGGTATTGTTGGGGGGGTTGCTTGCGTTTCAGCTTTGGAGGTCTCTGTTGTTTGGGCAGATTTCTATTGAGAACCTCCGCGAATGTAGGTGTGTGTTTTGTATTACTATGTGTGGGTTTGGGAGGTGCAAGTTTTGATGGACTATGTGTTGAGTGTGGTGTGGTGTTAACCTTCTCCTCTTGACTGTCTAGTCCAGTCTTAGATTGAGAGAGTTTGAATTCCAGTTTGGCTCTATAAGTGCATCTCTCACAGGTTATAGTGTTGGGTGGTAGGAGGAGAGGGTTGTCAGTGTAGATGAGGCAATTGCTACATTGCCCCAAGATGCCCAAATTCATCAGGTGGACAGGAGAAAACACCAGGAGCTGACCCTTGGACATGCCTGGTTAGTGCTTATTAATTTAAGTACTGGGAGCTGATTTCCTCTTGATTAGTGAGGAAAGTTGAGTGCTGTGGTAATTTGTAGATTATTTAGTGCTTGCAGTGAGAGTTGGACAAGTGCAGAGCACCAGGAACAGTTATGAGTGCTAAAACTAGAAGACTGGCTAGTTTAAAGGTACAGAAACAGTTTTGAGTGCTAAAACTAGAAGACTAACTCGTTCAGGGGAAGAGAAACAGTTTGGAGTGTTAAAACTAGAAGACTGGCTAGTTCAAGAGAACAGAAACAGTTTTGAGCGCTAAAACTAGAAGACTGGCTAGTTCTAACAGAAAATCCGAAGAGCAGACTTTCTGGCACCAGGAATAGTTTAACCACAGTTAAATGCTGCTGCGCGGTGTGCAAAACCGTGCACACACGGGTTTTTAAACAGAAAGATGAAAGGAATAGAAATAGCCAAAAATGGCAATAAAACCACAAATTCTGAGCTGAAACCACTCCTCCAGGTGACAGGCTGTTTCAAAGCTCACCACTCTCACTGATGAACACAGAAGCTTCCCTCTACTTCAGAAAGGTCTCAGCAACACAGAAACTTACAAACAGCCGAGAATTCAGCAAAATCTGAAAACTGGAATATACTAGCTCTAGAAAGGTGGGAAACTAGTACGGAGATAGGATTTTTTTTTGTTTTGTTTTTTTTCAAAATTTAGAGCAGATACAAATAAAAAAAAACACTTTTAAAGCAGGAAAAGGCTATCACACTTGAGTGTGTAGCCCTTTACAATTAAACAGATGAAAAAACACTTAAAACAATCAATTAAAGTGCAACAATATAAGAATTCAAAAAATAGTTCAAATAAGTAGCACAGTTAATAAAACACGTTGGAATAATGCAGCTAGCAAAAATAAGCAATAAAAAGCAAAACAGAGGTATTTAATCCACTCAAAGTCTCCCTTTTCTCTCTCTGCCACTGTAGGATTCTGCAGGACACCCTGGCAGGCTCTTGCTGACGTAGTACAAGCGCAAAAACAGTACAAACACAGGTTTTTAAATAGAAAGATGAAAGGAATAGAAATAGCCCAAAACGGCCAATAGAACTACAGATTCTGAGCTAAAACCACTCCTCCAGGCGACAGATAGGCTGTTTCAAAGCTCACAACTCTCCTTGATGAACAGAGAAGCTTCCCTCTATCTCAGAAAGGTCTGGGCAACACAGACACTTACAAACAGCCCAGAATTCAGCAAAATCTGAAAATCAGACTCTACTAGCTCTAGAAAGGCGGTTAGGAGTGGGTTAGGTATAGAAGTTATTTTTATTTTTTTTCTAGTTATTTACTAAGCTTCTTTGATCATGCTGCTTTTTATGTGCCTGTGTGTCTTCTCAGTGGCCTGCCAACTTCTGAACCACATTGGTCAGGCTGTTGGCAAATTCAGTCAACTTTTATAATTTTGACTTTGTTATTGGAGTTCAAATTGCGCAGTTTTCTGCATAGACCTGCATGTGACAGCAGTCAAGGTGACCCTTGTTATTGCTAAGAATGCTCAGCAAGGAGACAAGATTAATGTTTATACTTAAGCAAAACATTTTTTTTTTATTTGCAAGATCAGTATGAAAATTAGTGTAGTAAGAAAGCAAACGCATTTAATGTCTTAAATTTGCTGGTTTGTTTTAATTTGCTCATTCTTTGAAATTTCTGGGTTTCTGCTCCAGTAAAGGTAAATTATTGAGTCAGATAATGTAATTGTATCCTTTTATATTTTTCTTTAAAACTTGTTCTTTTTTTATATGTTTGTTGATCACACCCTAAGTCATATTTCTGTGTTGTCCCTGATTTCCGTAGAATTTATTCTGCCTCTCCTCAGATGTCTTAAGTTTGTGAAGGAAGAGGGACAACAGC
This sequence comes from Protopterus annectens, assembly GCF_019279795.1. Classification (NCBI taxonomy): domain Eukaryota; kingdom Metazoa; phylum Chordata; order Ceratodontiformes; family Protopteridae; genus Protopterus; species Protopterus annectens. Next base: position 1,147,034,518 of record NC_056739.1, read on the forward strand.
AGTGTATAGCTGTTTTCTTCCAAGTCCTTTAAAAGGCATATCATTATAGTCTCTTATTCTGTCAGCTTTTTAAGTCTTTAAAATATAGTCCTGATTCAGAGTTCTGAGTCACCATTTTCTATTTAGTGTAATTTGCTCTAAATCATGAAGTTAAACTTGAGAGCTGAGCCTAGGTGGAGTGAAAAGAGACACATTGTAAGGGCTCACTGTCGAAGACGATAAAGCTGTCACTCTAATGATGTATATGTTCTGGCGAGGAGAAAGCTTTCCCTCCCTCCCTTTGATACTTAATGGGGCTGGAAATGGATTTTAGTAACAGTGGCATCAATGTCTGAAATGTAAGTTCAGCCATCAGACAGTTGATCTTAATAATAATACTTACCCATCATAGCTAATGACTGCAGCAAAAGTGATTTGCTAAGGTAACTTTATTAGCTGGGGTTCTTAGCATTTCCATGATTTTTAGTAACTGAAATTATTTATGCATACACTCTTTAGGCTCCACCATCTTGCTCTTCCTTCCCATTTTTCAGTTGTTAATTCATATTTATTTTTCACTTTTGATTGTGACTGGGCTGTTAGTATACTCTTCCTTTTGTAGTTTTGTACTTGAAAGGATAACTCTCAGCTCTAATGAGTTTAGTCAGTTAACAAAAAATAAACATTGACTGAATAATATATCTGTCTCGTATCCATCTTAGAAACTGGTCATACAGCAATTAGAGGAGAAACTGTGGATTAAAAAGCTGAAGGACTTTATCTGGGAGTGGAAGACAGCAGGAGTCAAGTGGGATAAGCTGATTCTTCCAATAGAACATGGCCGGCTGGGATTACCCAATTTGAAGGGGTATTTCAGAGCTACACAGTTATGGCCCCTATACATACCATGAGCAGAAAGCTATAATTCAAAGTGGAAAGGGATGATGTTGAAACAGAGGGAAGCTCACGAAACAAGGAGAGACTGGGATTTTGGATGCAGGCCTTTAAGGATTCCCTGTGGGATGCAATGTCAAAGATGCTGGGTGGGCAAATTGGTGTGACAAGGAAGACGATTTTTCTGAGCTGCGAAGAAATGGTGTTTCCTAGGCATGGTAAGGCCTTGCTGTGTCTAATTATGGTGGCTACCAAAAAAGCAATTACTAGAAAATCAAAATCAGAATCCAAACCAGCTATATTAGAAGTAGTGAATATAGTTTACATAGATAAAACAACTGGAATTGAAATGTATGTCTTAAGTGATAATTCAATAAATTTGTTTTCTGAATTTAACTGAACATGTATTGTTTGTTTCAAATGTGTATCACAACTCGAATATACTCATCCATTACACAGCAAAATAGTGAAGCTCACTGTTGTAAGTTATACTTCAGACCTTGGAAGCATAAAAATGATCTGTCTCACCATGATATGCTAATGTTGACACCTGTTTATTAAAAGGAAAGCCCTAGTTGCAAAACATTGCAGGCAGTGCGGGAATATGTTACTGAGCTGGCAGCCCACAGAATTGAACACTTAGGCAATTTTATTCAGAGAGGTCACATCCTTAAGGAAAATCTGTTTTGTGGTCAAATGTGGTCAGATAAAGAATGAGAAAATGAGGCAGTTGAGATAGAGTTGAATTGTAATTCTGTAAACCACAAGCAGGCCTCATTTGTTAAGTGACCATTCTTAAGAAGGTTGTTCCCACGGGTCTGAATTTTTTTATAACTGTTTGGGACCTGTTAATGAAGGAATGAATCTACAGTATTATTTGAGATATATAATCACATCTTCATGCAATTATCAGGAGATTTTCTGAGACACTTTTCTATTAAATATACTTTGATTGTGTTTCTAGACCCAAAAGAAGAGTAGCAGTAATGCTAATGACAAAAAAAAAAATACATTTTTATATCAGGTTATGCCAGATCACTAAAAACAGCAATATTATGTCTTTTAGACAACAGTGCAAAAGTCTTTTAGACATATAGTTACAACATGTTTTTGATAGCTTTTGTATGACTAGTGTAAAGAGAACTGTTAGCTTTAGCTTTATTTTAAACTGAATATTTTTTCAGCAGTCATGCCTGACTGTCGCAGGCCTTTTTCTACACAGTCCGGCCATCTCTTGACTTGATGTCCATATTTTCTCTTGCCTTCTTCCCGTCTCTCTGAAATCTTCTTCACCAAGCCATCCTCTGCTTTCCTGCACGTGACTGAACCATTGTAATCTGTTGTGCTTGACCTTCTTTGCAATTCTGGTTACTTGGCTTCTGCTTTGATGTCCTTTTTCTTTGTCTGTGCCACAGTGTGTGCATCCTGCTTCCTATTTCTGGCATGTCATCTCCATCACCTCTGGCTTCCTTAACTTCCCAACTTTCTGTGACATACAGTGGTACGGGTCACCACTGTTTTCTACATCTTTTTTAGCTTCTTTTTTATTTTGTTGTGACACACGCCCCCTAACAATATGTGCCAGTTGGCTGAAGCACCTCTGATTCAAGCTTTGACCTCCTTCTGATTTCCCTTCCCCTCAGCCACCCCTCCCATACATGAAGCTGTTAACCTGTTCCAGTATCTCCCTTCTGTCTCAGATTTCATCTTCTTCTGATTTACCCATTTGCTGCTATGACAACTTTCTTGTCTGTACACTGTTTCATCCCATATGCCTTCATTTTTTGCATTCTATTTCCCAGTCATTGCAAAAGATCCTGCTTGGAATTTGCTTGCATCATCACAACATTTACATACAGTAGGTTTGTTGATCTGTTGTCTCCTACTTATTTGCTATTTTAGTCTGAATCCAGTATTTACAGCAGTCAACTCAGAGATGAACCCTGATGTACACCCACTAGGAACCCCTCTGTGAGTCTGAATACTGTTTATACTCCTGTCATTCAGTCCATGTACATAGCATGCACTAGTTCTGCGACTGTTTCCAGGACTTCGAACCCTCACAGGACTGCCCAAATAACATATCTTGGGACATTATTATATGCTATCTCTGAGTCTAGGAATGACCATCTGGACTCATTCCTTATCTTATGCTTATTTTTTAGTATCTATCTGACTACGAACATTGTTCCAGTAGTGTTACCATCTTGATCTAAATCTGATCTGCTCATCTCCCATCTTTGTTTCTACTACTCTGTATATTTGTTTATCAGTCATCCTCTCCAGCACTTTCATGCAGTGCCCAGGAGTTTCATCCCGCGGTACTGATCACAGCAGTGATTGTCCCATTTCTTCTTGCTTTCTGGCAGTCGAATACTTATTCTTCAGTCATCTGGTATACACCTTTCTCGCCATACCACACTGAGTACCTTCTGGAAACATTTCTTCCCCCAAATTAAACATCATCTTGATCATACCTTCTGTGATGTCATCTGAGGCTACTGCTTTCCCTGATTTCATTTTCCTTAATGCTAAGCTTACATCTCCTGTGTTTCATCTTTGCCTGTGCATAGGGCTTTGCTTTGCAACTTGATAGTTTCTGTGTGCCATCTGCTAAATCATTTTTTAGAAAATAGTAGAGTTTCTTTGATGCCCTGTTCCTTGCCATTGTGAGCACTCTCTTAGCCTTTTTATTTCTTCTTAGCCTGATCCATTTTTTCTATATTCCAATTCTTTCTGCAGTCCTCCTTTCTTCTGATAATTTCCTGCACTTCTCCTTTCTTCCTCTAGTTTTTTTATGTACCTTTTATGTACCTTGATTCTACACCTGGCTCAGCTACATATATTTTCTGGAGTATTTATGCATGATATTTTGAAATGCTGTTACTCTTCTTTGAGTCCACCTACATCCTCTTCTTCCTTAGGTGCAAAAGTCCTGAGTATTTCCTTATACGTCTGCTTTAATTACAGTCAATTTCTAGAACTTCAGCCTAATCTCTGTTAACCCTAGAGCCTTTTCTCATCTTGCAGCTGATTGTGGCTCCACTGGTTTATGAGTGGGGACTGATAGGGATGACTTTGCAATCTTCTACCCTTTCCTTACTAGAAGGAAGTCCACCTGAGATGTGACTGTATTTCTATGTCAGCCATATGTTGGCAGCCATCAATCCATTTTCCAGACAAAAGTATACAATAGATTCTCCCTTCTTTATTCCATTTTCCTCACCTATGTGTACCCTGACAGTACTCCTATCTTGTTCTGCCTGTCCTGATATGAGAATTTCCCATTATCAACAACAACTCATTTTGTACTTTTTTATCTACTAGGTCTCACAACTGCTGCCTGAATGCACTCTTTTCCCCATCATGACAACCCTACCAAGAGTTGGTTACTAATTATAAAGTCATCCATCACCGTCTTTAGAGGACTGTCTCTGATAACAGTTTCAACACCACTTCAATCTGTTTTGACCCTGAGCACTAGACTCTGGATCCCAAATCAGCTGACTTTGCTGCACTGCCTTTCCACCTTATTAACTAGAAACAGGATGCCATAGGTTCATAGGTTAGTACTAGGCTAACTGCCTTTGTGGGCCATTTTAAGCTTAGCCATTTACCCCATCTGAGAATCAAACCCTTGACCTTATGTTTGTAAGGTGAACACCTTAACCATTATGCCAACCTCCCACCTAAACTTCCTTGCCATCAGACCTACCACTTTCAAGCTGAATCCTGTGAATCTGTATTCAGTGTAGCAATCCTGAGTTCAGTTTTGGCAGGTTGACTGCTTTTATTTCCAGCTTTTGCTCAACACAGCTATCCTTGGTAACCCAGGCTGAGCAACTAGACAAAGCCAGCCAGTAGCTTATTGACCCAAGGATGATGGGCTTCATGGTGGGAACACACTGGCTAATAGGAGTGTGTAGACTACTTTCACCATTAGCATTGGTCCCTGGCATAATTTGAAGTAGGTTGGGTCCTCAACCCACTTAACACTGGCCACAGCTGATGGCTAAAGTGGATGGTCTACACATCTCTTCCATAGGCACCACCTAGAATCTGTGCTACTGGCCATGACACCTTTCAACTTCAGGTGCAGTCCATTTACATATCTCTCTAGTTCATCTGGGAATTGGGAAGGTTAGGCTTGAACACAGTACTTTCCATCTTATTTATTTATTTACTTATTTTACATTTGTTTACTGGGATGATCCAACTGGGCTAGTAGCCCATTTTCAGAGGAGGCCCGGGGCGAAAAGCTCCAATGACAATTATTGTAACACATACATAGCAGTTTAGAACAATAATTACTGCAAAAACAGTAATAATAATTACAATAAATACAGTTACAAACACCTTAAGAGTAATGAAATATTAGTACAAGAAGAGCATAGTAGGTTAGGTTTATAATGGATGCAGATACAACATATAGTGATGCTACAGTAATGTCTACTGGTGGGAGAGACATGCTTTACAATAACAGAGTAAACATGATGTACCAGGTGGCCAGAAAGTAGAGAAAGTTAGTAGGAGGTTAGAGTGGAGAAATGTGGACTAAGGATGAGGGGAGGACTTAACCAGGGGTGATACAGGAACAGAGTCATTTGTTGTTTAGGTGTTCTTTGAGAAGGAGGTTAAAATTGGAGGTGGTGGAGGTATTAAGTATGTGTTGGGAAATGCTGTTACATAGTTTTGCTATTTGATTGGTGAATATGGAGTCACCAAAAGAGTTGTTAGATTTATTAACTTTTAGAAGTAGTTTGTTAGTTAAGCGGAGGGTACGGGTGGTGTTACAAGGCTGAGTAAGATTCTTTAGAGTTGGACAGAAATCGAATTGATGTATGATGTTGTGAGCAATTGTAAGTTGGTTAGGTGATAGTAGGTTAGCTAGTTCAAGCCAGTGTAGCTGTTTCAGGGCTGTGCAATGGTGTGTTCTATTCTTTGAGGTGAAAACACCCAGCATGTTTTTGGGAGTTGGGAGGAACCCTGTACAAACATAGGAAAAACATGCAAGCACCACACAATGACCAGAGGTCAGGATCAAATCACAGACCTTATTTATTAAGCCTCTCTGATGGTATAACATCACAATATATTTATGATTTTATGTATAATGTGTTTTCCCACATCAGAAAAAGAAATCATATGCTTGTTAAAAAACTGAATCTAATGAAATTTGCAGTAGGTATGCTTTGAAACTGAAATGATAAGGTAACAGTTCTGAAAAAGAAAATATTACTTTCCTGTTCATTTTTATTTATTTGTTCATGTACATTTGTTGACCAGGAATGTTCAGATGGGAAGTCCCATTTTCGTGGGATTTCCAAAGAGTTACGTAACTCAAAGACAAAGGCAATGATATATAACTGATGACAATAGAAACGTTTCTGAAATAAAGCTGCATGTCATACATTGCAAGGATTTCCTTAAGTATAAAAGTAAGCATGGCATGATGCACCAGGAAAACAATGATTTCAACTCTTTTTGCCCACACTTTCCAAGTAAAATATGCCTATTCTGATACAGTGTACTTTTTTCTTCACTTTGAAGAAGTCATGCAAATTGTCTAGAAATGGAAACACTGATAACTATTTTTCACAGATTCCCTCCCTCATCACATACACATTCATACTGTTTGTAAAAAGCTACATTGATGATCACTTAACCGAGACCAAGTGAGTCTATCTGGGTACATTTTTGATATTTGACTTTGATCAACTGAAGTAAATTCTTTCAAAAGTAATGTGATTAATTTCTGTACCCCCTGTCTCTATCTCACACACACACACACACACACACACACACACACACACACACACACACGCACACGCACACACTCACACACTCACTCTCTCTCTCTGTTTTTCCCTTTCTCTCTCCCACACACGCACACGCACACACTCACACACTCACTCTCTCTCTCTGTTTTTCCCTTTCTCTCTCCCTTTCACACGAGTGTCGCCAAAGACATAGGAACACAAATTGGACTAAAGCAGCTTTTACAATTACTAGAGCTTTTCAGCTAGCAGGGGCCCAACATTGGAAGATAATAATCTACTGATGTTGGATGCAGTACTTAAATACTTATTTGTACCTTGAAAGGGAAGTACAACACTTCTTTCTTATTGGCTTAAAAATGGCACTTATAAAATGCTAGTGTGGAAAAAAGTTGCAGCTCATATGCTTAGTATGGCAAGTAACCTTCTGAGACAGATGGTATTTGCATGAATTTGTGTTGAATTTTTCCTGAATCCAAACTGCTGATTATCTTAGAAAGTTAACAGTAAATGTGATGTTATGGGGGAGAGGGGGGCTCTTATTAATGACAAGATAGTAGTTATCACATAAGGTAACAGTCTAGTAAGATAAGTATTAACCATAAGTTTAACAGTCAGTAAGGCCTTAACATTCAGACAATTTTAACTGTATAAAAAACTTTGCTCAGTATTGCTGCTTTTCCTAGGTATGTCAGTCAGACTTACATATCAACATGCTTTTTCTCTGTTTCTTGTCCCCCTCTCTCTCCTTTTCTGTCTCTTTCTTTCATTTAGCTAAATCACAGCATGTAGAGTATGTTAAACACACACAACAGTCAAGCATTCTGTCCCAGTGTCTTATTCTTTTGTTAGTCCCTGACTTTTTCATAGCACATCACTTCACTGTGAGATGAGCATTATATATACATTCACATTCTCTTTTAACCAAAACATCTGTTCCACAAAGATTGCTTGTTTAGACAGACTAACCAATTGAAATTATAAAACCTTGCATTCCTTCTCTGAATGTAGTCTCCCTACACATCTCTTCTATTGTGATTTGTTTTCTGATTATGTTTAGAACAGTCTCTTGAGCTGTTATTTTCTCTCCAAAATAAACACCGACTCTAGTGTAAAATGCAGGGAGAACTTGAGTTTTATGGAAGGCCATAATCTGGTCTTAGAATGGTTCCGTCTCTCTAGCTCTCTGTCTTTCTCTTTCTCTCTGTCACACACACATGTGCAGTGTCTGTTTCTGAGATGTAGTTGTCATAGTAAGCATGCAAGCTGCACATTTTTTCCACTGGCGTTTTTCAAATGTCTTTTTTGACTAATAAGAAAGAAATAACGTATTTCCATTTCTGGACAGAAATGTATATTTATTAACTGCATCTCAGATCAGTAACTTTTCTGTTCTTGGACCAGCACTGCATTTCTTAATTTTTAGCTATCAACAAGTGATTTGATGGATAAATTTATTTCAAGCATAGAGTGCCGCGCCCCCCAAGAATAACCACTTTCTGACTGGGTATGCCTTTTTTATTTGACTATGATCAGTTGAAGTAAATTCTGGCTTCAGTAATTGCTAGCATTACTTTGATCCATCTGTCTGGATTGTATACTTAATCCTAAACTGTACTTGTTAAGATATATTTTCTGCTGTTCCTTATCACACTGCAAACAAATATAGAGGTCTTCATGGCTTTTAATTTGTGCTTATTTTCCTATAGGCATTAATTAACTATTGCATTTTCTTCAGAATTCTAGCTAGTTTGGCTGTTTCACTTTAAACTTTTCATTCCTTTATATACACTATTAAACTCTGACATCTTAACTTCTCATTTCCATGTATTCCAGGACTATAAGTGCCATTTCTTACATATCCCTTAATAAAACCTTTTAACTTTTTCCAGTTTTTCATAAATGAAAAACCTGAGACTGACTCAGCATACTCACTCATACAGCAATTTATTTTATGTTTTACACTTCTAGACATCTGTCAAAAATATTTTTGAAGAAATATTCCCATTTTCCCCTTGAATCCAAAGCATCAGCTGTCAGCTGACCAGTACTTCAGTGTTCTCTTTTTCCTCCAGTGTTGTGCATTTTGAGTACAGTATTGCTTAAATTGCACAATTAATCAGTTAACTGATCTTGTTGTTTGAGAAAGCACAACGTAAGCATAGTTTGTTTTAAATCTGAAGAGATTTTCTTTCTTTTCTTTTTTTATTTTAGAAACACTCTTCATTTCATCTGAGTTAGCATAGAATGTTTAGCTGTGAGTTAATGGAGGATTTTTGTTTATTTTAGCCGTGAGTAGGCCCTTTGCTTTGAGAAGACATAAGATTTTTTATATATTTTACCCATACCGAAGCATAACACCGTCAGCTTCAATAACCTTTAGATACCGTTTTTAATTCAGCTGTGAGTAGGCTCAGAACCTCTTTAGCCATGAAAAAACATAGAATCTCTCCCTCCCTCTCTTTCTCTCTCTCTGTCTATCTATGTATATATATATATATATATATATATACATACACATATTTCACTTTAAACTATAACAGGCTAAAAATGTAAGCTTCTTAGCTCATTAGAGGTATTACTCAGCTCTTTTTGCATGTTTCTGCCTTTTCACTTATGCATCTGTACTCCTTTTGTGCCGAAATGAGCTTCTGATACTCATGGACCCCTGTTCAACTGTTGCTTCATGTTGTACTCTTATCTGTCTGTTAATATGATAAAATCAGCTGTTTTCCCTAAGACCTATTATATTCTCCTCAGTAATGACCCAGAGACATATCTGTTATACAAGAATATATGTGTACTTTGTTGAAAAATGTAACTTAAATATGTTAGATTTGTGCCAAAGAGATGGATGTGGCTATGTTATGTTGTTTGTAATCTGAGGATATTTGTGATAGTGAATAGTGTTTGCACTGCTTGTACTGTATTTTATGTATGATATTTATTTTTTATCTATGTTTGTTTAATTGGGTAATGCACTGATTGAATGATATCATTTGCTGGCATTGCCCAGGTGAAAAACATGCACAGTTTGGAAGCAGTAGTACAGAGAAGTGCAAATAAGTAGGAGATACAAAAATGCATTGCATAGACAGTATGATATACTTTGCTGTTTCTACAGAGAATTAAAAGTAGCCTAGATCATATTTTTGTCATGTGCAAGTCTATCTGGCATGTGAAGTGAGGGCAGAAGTGCCCTGTGTATATACATTAATGAGTTATTATTTAAACACAATTGTAAGTCGTGTGCAGATATGTATATGGTAATTATTATTCTTAAACAACTGTGCATTAAAAAACTAGCTGTTAAGGACCCTTTGATTTCCTTGCTCTGTGATGTATAGAATTGAGATACGCAGTTTGTTGTAAAATCAGACAGCTCTGGTCTTATACTTTGTTACGCATTTAACCCTGACTGCTTTGTAGAGTTGTTCTGTACTGGTAACCTATATTTGCACAAAAGCATTTAAATGCATGCATTTTATCAATGTGTGTGTGTGTGTGTGTGTGTGTGTGTGTGTGTGTGTGTGTGTGTGTGTGTGTGTGTGTGTGTGTGTGTGTAAATGTTTGTGCGTTATGAAACAATGCTGTATGTATCTGCTGTTTTTGAAATGTAAGAATAAAAAGGTTAGACAAACAAACCATTCAGTAAAAACTGAAATAAAGACCCAGCCAGGCTAGAGTCTTCACTGGTAATACTGTAAACCTCCTGTAGTAGAGGCCAATGGAGTACATGCAAATGAACCCCTAAGGACATGCCAGTGTTTCAGCTCCATGGCTTCTAAATGCCCAAGACTTTTTAGTTTTTAAGTCTTTATGGGTACACTCAGGCCACTAAAGCCTAACCCCACTAGCTATAGACATGCATGTTTCAGCCTTTTTCTTCCATCATCAGTAATGCATAAGTGGATTGTTTGGTGATATTTTAGAAGCACAGAGCTTAAAATCAAGCCTAATATCCATAAACAATAGGGTGCCTGAAAGATTCCAAATCATGTTCACACCAAAGTATAAAAATGTTACACAACTAATCATTCAGTCAAAACCACAAGAAAGACTACATTTCAGAGTTGCCCCACCAAGATTAACTCAGAAATTTGTATTTCAATAAATCAAGCACATAAATTGTTTTGTCTAACAGTATTTCTTGCAAAAGATGAGCACATAGAGATTCCAGCTGAAGAGTGAGAGGCAAATGAAGAACCCAGAAAGGGAAGGTTCTTATGTTGTACAAAAATTCTTTCTTAACTTTATTGTCATTAGCATTCAGCTTGATCTTTGCATTGTCTGTCTGGTTTGATGTGACATTGTATAGGCTGTACCATATGCAATATATTAACTGATCTTTGTTTGAGGTAGCTCAGTGTATTGTACTTTAAACATAAAAAATCTGCAGAAGGAAATATGCTTTCTTGTTACTGAAAGACAGACTAAAGGCTACTTTACAGTAAATACTTGAAGATTTGTCCAGCAAAAAGCTTATACTTTATTTCAAGCAGCCAGACAGTTAGTGAGGAGAAAGTACAATGAAGCAGCTAACATAATATGTTATGTCACTGGTTCCTTGGACACAAAAATAGCCAGTAATTGTTAATGTTTCATATCACAACTTCTTATAGGAAAGAAAGTGTATTGTATTTCTGCAAAAAGTGTGTATCTAGAATAATTCATATGATGTAATTTCATACACTGACAATTAGACATCTTAGGATGTTCTTCATGTTTCACTGTTGCAGTCATTTCACTTGGGTTATCTGCCTGCAGGTAGCCCTCAGTCGGCCCAAATACCAGAAACTTAGTATTTCTGCGTCAGATGCTGTCACCTCTTCCATGACATCAGGTTGTCAGGGGTATAAAAACAGGCAGACGATGCCATTACATCAGTCTTTCTTGCCGAGGAGGAGCCTGAAGCAGAAGCAGTTCGCAAATGCCGGTCGGCTGCTACCTGAATTTTTTTCATTTTCGAGTTGAATAATCCTGAAGTCTTCTAAAGCTAAGTACCCATTTGGGGATCCTTTTTTCTTGCTCTAACTGATGTCAGAAAAAGTTAACAATTGTCTTGCTTGTGGAAAGCAAATGCCTCACAGAGATTTTCATTCTTACTGCATCACCTGTTTAGGCCCAGACCACGACATCCCTCACTGTCGGTTTTGTGCCTTGTTTAATGCCTGAACCATTTGTCATCAGGCTGTTTTTGTCACTAAATTCTTTTGCTGTCGATCTCCGTATTCTGAAATGGCTTCGGTAAACCATCCAACTACTGATCTTCTGAAAAAAACATAAGGATAAAGACAGAGACAGACCACATAGGTCCAAAACTGCCGACGACACTTCCGTTAAGCTAGTCGTCAGTCTGCCGGTACTCAGTGAGGTGCCTTTGCAGCTCCTGATGCCCACCTCTATGGATTTGCAGGCCTCTGCTGAGACCCATTCAGAGTCCGGTATGCCACAAGATGCTTCTTCGACTATGGAACCAGTGGATGTCTCTACCTTAGATGGGTCCGGAGCCACTGTGCAGGCACCGGCTTCTGAAGGAGTTTTTCATCCAACTGATATTCGAATCAAACTGACTTCATTTTTAACTAAAACTACCGAGTTTCTTAGGCCCAGAGTATGCACTATGCCTAGAAAACCGATAACCAAAGAACATGCTCAGGCACCCATGCCACAAAACAAATGCTTAGAATGGTTGAAGAACTTATTACGCTGATTAGGGGAAGCCAGCCATCCCCTGCTAAGAGACAAAGAATCCAGTCTCCTTCAGTTTCTACAGACCAGGAGTCCGATGACTCTGACTTTTCTGATTATGAAGACATGCCCTTATCTGCCTATGAGGATTCAGATGGAGAGGAATCCATTCCCTCTACCTCCCCTCCAGAGAATTTTTATTTTGGTGAAACCTTACATACTTTAAGAGAGCATTTCCATTGGGAATGCCAAGACTATCCTCAGTCCAAAAAAAGACTCAGAGAATTTTTAGAGTTGCCTCAGCACAGGCCTTTAGCTATACCCCTGTCCTGGATGTTGTGGATGATGCTTTCCAGTCTTACTCCAAGACACTTTACCTCCAGCCCCTAGGAAACCAGACAGGTACTACAGAGTACCTGATTCTCACAAGTTTCTTTTCAAGAATCCTGCTGCTAACCCAGAGATCATTTCCCAGGGACCTAAAGGTATTAAGGCTACTACAGCCAAAAATCCTACCCCTTTGGATAGGGATTCCAGATATTTGGACAGATGGGGTAAGTAGGTATATACCTCTGCAACTCTTGCTATCAGGGCATTGAATTGCCAGTTTTACATGCTGAAGTACCAGCAACATGTTATGGAACTTATTAAACAAAAAGTGGTAATTTTTCCAGATTGTGCAGAACATAAAGAATTGCAGGAGCTTATGCACTCTGCAAACCAAGTTAATAAGCATAATTTACAGTGTGGCTTTGATGCCCTAGAAGCGTCTTGCAGGGCAGCTGTTACTAGTTCTGTACTGAGAAGACATGCTTGGCTGAAGGAGCAGACCTTGCCAGATCATGTCAAATCTAAATTACTACACAATCCTTTAAATAAGGACTGTTTGTTTGGCACCAAAGCAGAAGAAGTTCTTAAAAAGATGGAAGAAAAGGCTAAATCTATGCAAACTGTTAAAGAATTCCTACATGTCTAACCACCTAGATTCAGTAGGCATTGCCCTTCAAAACACTGGTCCTTTCCAGCCCCCCTCCAGGCCTTCCCAAACAAGACCCAGGGGAAACAGACCACCCAGACTACAGTCTCAGGGTATGCAGAAATCTAAGGAATGGAGTGCCCCCACCCCTAAAGCAGAGAGTGGTAAGCCACCTTTTTATGGAAAAGGCTCACAGTGACTTCTCAACTCTATTTCCCAGCACTGCCCAACTGCTTGTGGCCCTAGGAGGAAAACTTGCCCTTCATGCAAAAAACTGGATGTCCATCACTCAGGACCAATGGGTCCTCAGTATTGTATCCCAGGGGTATAAATTTTATTTCCATTTACTGCCAAACCCAAGCGTGTTTCCAGACCTTCCTCCAAACCAGTGGGCAGAGGCTCAAAACCAAGTACCTTCCCTGCTCAATATCAGAGCTGTTAAGCCTGTTCCAGTAGAACAGAGGGGTCAAGGATTCTACTCCAGGCTATTCCTCGTACCCAGGAAAGAGGGCTCTTGGTGCCCAATCCTGGATCTTTCAGTTCTCAACATTTTCCTGCTGGTACCAAAATTCAAGATGCTTACCCTGCAACAGCTTCTCCCTATGTTAGGCAAGGATGCCTGGTTAGTCACCCTAGACTTAAACGAAGCCTATCTGCACATCCCCATAAGGGAGTCATGCAGGAAATATCTACGTTTCAGGGCAGGCTCTATGCATTATCAGTTCTCTGCACTTCCCTTTGCTTATCTACTGTGCCCAGGGTATTCACAAAATGCCTGGCTCCAGCCATTGCACACTGCAGGCAGAGAAATATCCAAATTTACCCGTACTTGGACGACTGCCTGATTCAGGTGGACAACAGGAGTTGCTGCTTCAGCACTTGACATTTCTAAAAAAACTTTCTCACTTCATTGGGGTACGCCATCAATGAAAAGAAATCACAACTGATACCCATTCAAAATATTGTATTCTTGGGAGCAAGCTTGGACACAACTTCCCAGATGGCATTCCTCACTTCAGAAAAACAGGTATATCTGACAGACTCCTTCAAACAAATGGCCACCAGAACCCAGCTATCTGCAAGAAAAATACTGCAAGCCCTAGGGTTCATGGCCTCATGTATTCTTCTAATTCCATATGCAAGACTGCATGTGAGGAAACTTCAGTGGTACTTAAAAAGTCTTTGGTGCCAACATTCTCAGGACCTGGAAACTGTCATTCCAATCAAACCTTGTGTAAGGACAGAATTCCTTTGGTGGACAGAAGCATGCTACCACAACAAGGGGCTGCATTTTACTCAACCCCACGCTGCCCAGACCCTAACCACAGGTGCATCAGACTATGCATGGGGGGCTCACATGGCAGGCAAATGTAGTCAGGGCCACTGGAGCCCAAGGCAAATTCTACTGCACATCAACCAAAAAGTGATGCTAGCTGTACAGAATGCTCTGACAGCTTTCAGATACCTATTCTTACCAGGACAACAGCTGATAAAAACAGACAACACCACAGTTATGTGGTACATCAACAAGCAGGGGGGAACCCATTCTTACCCACTCTGCAGGTTAGCCATGGCACTGTGGAACATGACCTTGGACAACCAAGTTCATCTACAAGCTCAATTCCTGCCAGGCAAACAAAATTCACTGGCAGATGACTTAAGTTGAAATCTTCTAGACCCACGAGTGGAAAATGGAGCCAAGCACCTTCAACCTTCTGATCCAGAAATGGGGGAACCCCAGAGGTGGATCTCTTTTTCTCCCCCGTCAACCACCAATTAAGCAAATTCTGCACCAGAAACCCTCACAGCAGGGCCTGGAAGGTGGATGCCCTATGCTTTCAATGGGAAAACCTCTCAGTCTATGCCTTTCCCCCTCTGCCCCCTTCTCTCGAGAGTATTACTCAAGATAAAACAAGACAGGCCAAGGACAATTCTGATTGCCCCAGAGTGGCCACACCAGCACTGGTACCCAACACCTGTGCAACCTGACAATGGTGCCACCATGGCACCTACACCAGAATCCAACCCTGCTTTCTCAGCAGGAGGGACAGATTTTGCATCGACAGCTGCAAACCCTAAATCTTGCAGCCTGGCTTATTCATAGGTTCATAGATTAGTACTAAGCTAACTGCCCTTGCGAGCCATTTTAAGCCAGCCAATTGTCCCTTGTGAGGCTCAAACCCTGCACCTTGTGTTTGCAAGGCAAACACCTTAACCGTTATTCCTTAAACACTCCACCAGCAACCCTAAGCAAACAGGTGCTAGACGTCATCCTTGAAGCCAGAAGGCTCAGTACTAGGAAATCCTATGCTAAAAAGTGGAAAAGGTATTTCTTAGATTCAGTCTAAAGGAAAGGACACAGCACTGCCATCCTTACCTCTAATCCTGGATTACCTAGCAGAAGTACTCCACAGAGGCCTATCCTTCTCCTCCGTTAAGATCCATGCCTCTGCCATTTCGGCTCATTACTGTACTGAGCCACCTCTATTCTCTCACCCTCTCTTCAAACAGTTCCTGAGAGGGGCTAACAACTTAAGGCCACCAAGGAGAGCACCCACCCCGGCTTGGGGCCTTAACTTTGTACTGGAAAACCTCACCTCCCCCTTTGAACCGGCTGCTTCAGCAGAGTTAAAATTCCTCTCTTGCAAAACAGCCTTGCTTCTAGCCATCACTTCAGCTAGAAGAGTGTCTGAGCTACAAGCACTGATGGCTGTGGAATCCTTCATTATTTTCCATGCTGACAGGGTTTCCCTCAGGACTAACCCATCCTTTATGCCTAAAGTGGTGTCCAGTGTGTCTCTGAACCAATCCATCCATTTGCCAACCTTCTTCCCTAATCCTCAGAATAAAGGGGAAAGGATCCTGCACTCCTTGGATGTGCACAAACAGCTCAGGTTCTACCTTGACAGGACTAAACCTTTCAGAAGAAATGACCAGCTGCTAGTCAGCTTTGCAACAGGAGCAGAGGGCAAGGCCATTTCAAAAAGTATAATGTTCTAGTACAGCAAGTTTCCATTATTTCAGAATACAAAACTCATAATTGGTCACACCGATCTTATTTCACAACGCAATTTCCTTGTACATTGTATTTTCATTGCTGTAGCTAGGCTTAAAAGAGCAGACAGATGCACACACACACACACACACACACACACACACACACACACACACACACACACACACACACACTCAATAGTATATTTCTGTCTCAGTGCATTGTGTCAGTTACTGCTACCCCATTTTATCCCTTCCATTTTTAAATAGAGGTTTTTCAGTTCTGTACTCACACCTCATGCAGCCATGCAGTTGTGTTGACACCTCTTAGTCATGTAGGTCTTTATTATATTATGTACTGTACTGTATGTAACATATACATACATATGTGTGTGTGTGTGTGTGTGTGTGTGTGTGTGTATATGAATATATATGTATATATATATATATATATATATATATATATATATATATATATATATATACACACACACACACACACACACACACACACATATATATATATATATATATATATATATATATATATATATAAATAGATCAAATAGATATACATATATATGTATATATATTTTATAATGACTGATCAAGTAATCCCTATGCTGATGCAGCTAATATCGAAAATGTTTACATTGAAACATAAGTACTTCACATACTGCAGGGATTGCAGTGGAGCAGGCAAACCAGCAACAACCCCAGAACCCACATATCCACAGCAGTCATTGCCAAGCTGTTCTGGACATCCTTTGGATATGACCCAGGGACAGTTAAGTGAGCTCTCAAACAATTCTTAAATTTCATACATTTCTTTTGCTGTTTATTTATTTATGCTGTAATGCTCTGTTAGATGATATCAGCCTATAAATGTTTGCATACAGAAGCAAAAAAAAAAAAAAAAAACAAACAAATGTAGTAAAACTGTACAAGTGTAATACATTTATAACAAAGTGCCTTTGTTAGCTCATTCTGTTTTTTCAGACATGCTTTCCTGAATCCCTGTGATACCATTTAAAGATAATGCTTTAATGACATGGTTAAGAAAATTATGTTGCTTGGGTTGGGAAAATGCGGAGAAGTTTTATTATCTTCTAAACTGCTTAAACCAAAGGACTCCGTAATGGTAAACATACTGCCTTGATAGTGCTCTAGTATAATCATTTCCCTGTACTTAACTGCTATTTCTAGTCTGCACTTCACTCCCTGGTGTTTTGATCGGTATGAGCATAGCACAGGCTTCTGATATGTAAGCTTTTCTCACATTTGTTTACATTTGCTACTAAACATCCTAATTATATCCCAAAGTGTTACCCCATTTTCAAATTGTATACAAATATTTGTGCTTTTAGTCTCGTAGGCTGTTGTGGTAATGGTTGAAGTTTATTTCGTTTCCAGACTTAAATTTACAAATACTTATACAAATTATGAATGATTTTTCAGTCTTTGAAAAAAATCAGTTTGTGTCCAAAATGTGAAGTATACAAGATTGTAAATGTAGTTACTAGCTGAAAGGCACAAGTTCATCAGATTTAGAGGGGAAACAAGAGGCATTCCGGTTAAAGTTAAAATGATATGTGATACAGTCTTTAAAATGCATAAATATCAGACTGTCACATAGGCATCTGCTTTTTTTCTGCATTGTAGTGTGGAACAACTGTGTTTAATCTGATAACGCTCCCACAAATCAAAAATCAGAACGTGAGAAATGCAGCAGCTAGTGATTTATCATTTATAAAGAGCAAGTTTGAAAGTGCCAGTTTTAAGCTAATATAATTGAGTCGTGTACTTAACAGTAAATTGAGAACCCCATGAACAATTTGTATTCGGTACTTATTTTCTTATCCTAAATAGTTATCACCACTGATCACAAATGACCAATGTTATGTAGACAATCTCGCCTACATTCTTACCCGTGGGTTCGGAGCCGAATGTCGGCTCTGACTCGGCCAAACTTTTTTAGCTCAGTCTTTCTGTTGGCTGGGCTAAGATGGTATCCCATGCTGCACTGCTCTTTATCCCCAGATCTCGTTTGCTGCTCGTGTAGCTCGAACGTGGTCTCGCTCTTGGCTGTGGCTAAGTACCCTTTTTCTTCTTCATCAGAGAATTTTTTTGCAAAAAAGCTATTTTATTAGCTATTGCGTGTTCTTGTCTTGTCTTGTGGAAAGTTGCGTTTTTGATTGTTTTTTTCTGTGGTATCCCACTAGCTGTTTCCAACTGGCTAGGCCCATTTTCAGTTAGAGGACCTAGTCTATCCCCTTGCTTTCCTTGTGTCATAAAAGTTTACCGGGACTAAAAACCATTTAAATTAGAAGTATTAGTCCTTCCCCTCTTGTGCTTGTGTCTAAGGATCGTTTAACTTAGAGATCTTGTGGTATTCTGTTTGTTGTAGGCTTTTCCTGCCTTGTGACTGTTTGACCATTGGTCCTTTTATTCAGTGATTAATTGTTGTTGGTTAACTATGTCCAAAGATACTAAGAAGCACAATCCCTCGGGCTTCAAGAAATGATCTAGGTGCAGTTATAAAATGTCCATTACCGATGGACACTCTGTGTGTATTGTCTGGGAGCAATTCATCTCCAGGAGTCATGCAGCTTCTGTCATGCCTTTAGTCCGCGAGTTCTTCAGGAAAGGAAGAATAAATTGATTTTGAAGGGACTTCTGAAACCCTCCTTCGAGGTGGGTCTGGAGAGTGCTTCCAGCTCTAAGGCAAAATCCTCGAAATCAAAAAAGAGATCTCTGGCTCCATCAGTCTCCCCGGAGCCACCGGAGAAAATAGCAAAGTCTGCTTTGACATCCTCGGCTCCATTGTCCTCGGGGCCGTAGGAAGTGTCAGTTGTTATGGAACCTGCTTCGGCTCCAATCTTCTTGGAATCTGTTCAGAGCCGATCACCTAGCATTAGGCCAGTATTCCCTCCTCGCAGGTCCCCTTATGAGAGGAGGTCTTGATCTCCTTCTCTATCTTCCAAATCTTCCAGGACCTTATCTGATGTGGACGTTGATAGAGTGGTTCAGAGACTCCTTCAGTCTCCGGTTCTGGCAAAATTGTTCTCGGCTCCGACCCAGTCGGCTGTGGAGCCGGTCCCTCAGCCTGCTTCGATACTTCCTCCTCTGAACACATCTCAGCTTTCGGAGTGCTTGGCTCTGTGTGATGTCCCTAGGTCAGTTCCGACAGCCCCTCCTGGCTTATCGGTGCCGACGTCAGCTCCAACCCCATCGGCACCGTCCACAAGGTTCAGGAATCAGGATTCTTTGGTCGGACCCAAGGGAGAGGCTTTGGGACACATATCGTCTCCTAGTCTCCCTCTCGGTGCTTCGGCGCAGGGACGTTTGACTCCTGTTATGGCTTCAGAGGCTGGTCATTCTTCGTACTCAGGAGGAACAGCCTTTGAGGCCATGCAGAGTGCGCTGGCCAGGTCATCAGCGGCATCATGCAGATCGGTCATTCTGTCCCCTACTACACTGGTGCAGGTCTCTGATTGCCATCTATCTCTAGACAGTGGAGCCCCAAGGCCTCAGGGTACCCCCATGAGTGGTCCCCACATTTCTGAGGGCCCCTCAGAGTTTTTGCCTGAGGAGCCACCTAGAAAGAAGATGTGCAAGAGGAACACATAGATTCCCAGGATGAGTCTCTCACATCAGACACCGACCTCGAGGAATCGGAGGGGTCCCCTAAATCATTCTCTGAGGATGTTTCTTTCTCTGACATCCTAGAGATTTTGAAACAAAGAGGTGACTGGCCATCCAAAGCCCCCTCCAAGGAGGAGTCGGTCTTTCTGAAGGACTTTGGTGCTCAACACTCTGCCTCTTTGGTATCTCCACCCTTCAACGAGCTTCTGGATTTCATTTGTAGAAGGGTATGGGAAACTCCTGACTCTGTGGAACCAGTCCCCATGAGACCTAATAAATTTTTGTCTGCTCCTCCTAATAAGGTATTTCTGTCCAAGGGAGTCCCTGTGGATGCCATGGCGGTGGCAGCTGCCACTCAGAAGGAATTAGCCGAGACGTCTTCCACTGTCCATCCCCCTAACAAGGAGTCTAGGACCATGGACCGGTACGGGAAGTGTACTTTTTCTTCAGCAACCTTTACCTTACGGTCACTGAATTATTTATCACACTTTACACGGCTCCAGAGAGATCTCCTCAAGGAGCTTGGAGATACTCTCATGGGTAACATTTCTGAGGCGGTGGCCCAGACGGTCAACGCTCAGATGTCTACCCTCAATTCCATTGCAAACTCCTCCATGAGGCTAATCTCCTATGCAGCTGAAGGAGCGAGTAGGGCAGCAAGTTCAGGAGTTGCTCTTAGAAGGCAGGCCTGGATGTGCCTTTGTCATTTTGCAGAGGCCTTCAAGTCTTCATTCACCAATGCCCCTTTTGATGGTTCCTCTTTTGTTCGTATCCAAGGTGAAAGACACTTTGACCAGGTACGAGCAGGAGGGAAAAACTCTGTCTGCTGTAGGAGTCCATTTTTCCCTTCCCTCTAGGCCTTATCCCAAGGCCCAGAGGGGTGGCAAAATGTGGTTCAAGAAATCACAGAGGTTTTTTCCTGGTACACAAGGTGAGCCCCCCTCCAGAGGCAGGGGAGGGGGTGGTTATTCAGGGAGATGCTGCCCTAGGGGCAGAGGAGGCCCCCGCAACTCGGGAGACTGTGATTCCTTTTGTGGTTCTCCCTACCACTACTCCTGATGGGAGGCCCAATTGTGCGTTTCTGGAGCCAGTCGGGGGTCGAATCTCATTATACCCAGAGGCTGGCAAGACATCACCCAGGACCAATGGGTTCTAAGAATAATTTCTGGAAGATATGTCATCCCCTTCTCATCAAATCCCCCTCCAATCAAGAAAATCCCGGATGTTCCACCCAGTCAAAGGGATTACACAGCTTCAGAAGTTTCAAAGCTGCTAGAAAAAGGAGCCATCCAACATGTTCCCTCAGACCAGATCGGATTAGGGACTTATTCCAGATTCTTTTTGGTGCCGAAAAGGACAGGGGACCTGAGACCTATATTGGATCTCAGTCAATTGAATACCCATGTGAAAAAATCTAAGTTCCAAATGGTCACATTGCAGTCTATTCTCCCATTGTTGGGAAAAGAAGTGTGGATGTGCTCCATCGACCTCAAGGATGCTTACTACCACATAAAGATGGACAGGGCATCCAGAAGTCACACTTCTGGCTGGGAGCCAGTCATTTTCAGTTTCGAGCCCTGCCCTTTGGTCTCACCACAGCCTCCAGGGTGTTTACCAAATGCATGGCAGTGGTGATTGCTCACTTGAGACATCAGGGATTCCAAGTGTTCCCATATCTGGATGACTGGCTCCTTACTGCCACCATCAGGCATCTACTACTTCAGACCAGGGACGCTACTATCAACCTATGTCAACAGTTGGGCATCATATTGAACTTGGAAAAATCTGCCTTGTTGCCCTCACAGTGTGTCACTTTTATAGGCACCAAACTAGACACTGTCCTCATGCGGGCGTTTCTACCACAGGAAAGAATCAGAGTCCTACAACAAGTTCACGCCTTGCTCTCTCTGAGAAGAGTGAAGGCAAGATGGGTCCTCCAACCATTGGGGACAATGGCTGCTACGATTATGTTAGTCCCTCTGGCAAGGTTACATATGAGACTCCTTCAGTGGCTACTCTTGGCCCAGTGGTCTCTTCAACATCTTCCCCTTTCTCACCATATTCTACTCACAGACAGGTGCAAACAGGATCTCAGTTGGTGGCTTCGCACCGACAACCTGAATGCAGGAAAGCCCTTCATTTCTGCGTCCCCGGTTGCCACGGTGACCACGGATGCCTCCCAGATGGGGTGGGGGGGCATTATTTAGGCAGGACTGTCCAAGGCACATGGCAAGAGCATGAGATGCATCTGCATATCAATGTCCTGGAGATGAGAGCTGTGCTACTAGTATTGCAAGCACTTCAGAGTTTTCTTCCTGTCGGGACTATTGCAATCCACTCAGACAATATGTCAGTGGTGTGGTATCTGAACAAGCAGGAAGGAACCAAGTCTTATCCCCTTTGGAGAGAGGTCATGCGAGTGTGGCAGTGGGCAGTGTCTTCCCAACGTTTTCTGGTGGCAACGCACATTCCGGGGAAGTCCAATGTGATCGCAGACAGGCTAAGTAGAGCTATTCTGATGCCTTACGAGTGGTCCCTGAACTGCCAAGTTGCGGAACAGATCTTCCGCAGGTGGGGTCAGCCTTGCTGTGACCATTTTGCTAGTCCCCTCAATGCCAAATGTAGCAGCTACTTCACATTGATCCCCCCTCAGGGGGAATCACCCAGGGACGCTCTAGTCCATGATTGGCCCTCCCGTCTACTATATGCCTTCCCTCCTGTCCCCTTGCTGTCAAAGGTTATTCAGAAAGCGCAATTCTTGGGAAGCAAAATTATTTTCATTGCCTCACACTGGCCTCGTCAAATTTGGTTACCTTTTCTCCATCCCTATCTCATGGATGCCCCTTGGATTCTGGACCCATAACCAGACTTACTGACACACGTCAGGGCAGCTCCATCCCTGTCTTCGAACCCTCTGGTTGACAGCCTGGCTACTCCACTTCTGTCATTAGTTAGGCTTCATCATTTTTTGCCAGAGGTGGTTCATATTTTATCTTCCTCTCATAAGCCCTTGACCAGGAAGATTTATTACAGCAAATGGAAGAGGTTTTCAATCTGGGCGCATGCCAAAAAGATTGACCCTTACACAACTCCAATTTCATCTATATTGGAGTTCTTGTCTATGCTCTTTAATCAGGGTTCAGCGGCTGCAACCATTAAAGTCCAATTGGCGTTGATTTCTACTTTCATGTCGCAGATGAGCCTAGCCTGATGGCATATAGACTCTGTAAGGCTTTCCTGAAGTGCACTTTGTTACTTCGTCCTCCGGTATCAGAACCTGTTATGCCTTGGGACTTAAACTTTGTTCTACAGGGTCTTACTTCACCCCCCCCTTTGAGCCTGCAGCCACTTGCAATTTAAAATTCTTAACTTGGAAGACTGTCTTTTCAGTAGCCATCACGTCAGCCAGACGCGTTTCGGAGCTTCAAGCTTTATCAATCAAACCCCCTTATTTGATTTTTCATAAGGACAGGGTTTCTCTCAGACCGAACCCCTCTTTTCTTCCCAAAGTGGCGTCAGTCAGTAACCTTAACCAATCTATTGAATTGCCAGTGTTTTTTCCCCAGTTCTCAAACAAGGCAGAATTCAAATTTCATCAATTGGATGTACACAGACAATTAAATTTTTATTTGCACAGAATGAAAGACCTCAGAAAATCTGATCAGTTTGTTTCATTTTTGGAAAACAGAATTGGGTCTCCTGTTTCCAAAGTCACATTGTCCAGGTGGATTTCCAGTTGTATTTCTTTCATTTATTCCTCAGGGGGTAAATATTTACCGTTCTGGGTGAAGGCTCACTCTACTCGGTCTGTATCTACATCTACAGCTTTTCACTCCAGATTGTTTATGGATGATATTTGTGCTGCAGCTATTTGGGCATCTCCTCACACCTTTGTTACTCATTACATGTTAGATGTGGTATCTAGGGGCAGGTCTTCCTTTGGTTCCACAGTGCTCAGGAGTATTTTCCACTGAGCCTCCCAGGATTTAGGTGCTGGGGACGCTGTCCCACGGGTAAGAATGTAGCCGAGATTGGACTACATAACATAAAGAAGTTATGTACTCACCATAACGTTCGATGTATGTAGTCCATCTCACCTCACATTCTTACTTACCCCCCTCCTTCCCCTGTCCTGGAGGATCTGGAGGTTAGGTCTGGTTTCAGAGCTCCCTTCATTCTTGGTTTGTTCTTCCGTTCCTTAGGTGTTATTATGCATGGAGAATGAGTGCTGGTGTTCGCAGCAAACTAGATCTGGGGATATAGAGCAGTGCAGCATGGGATACTATCTTAGCCCAGCCAATAGAAAGACTTCGAGCTAAAAAAGTTTGGCCGAGTCGGAGCCGACATTCGGCTCCGAACCCACGGGTAAGAATGTGAGGTGAGATGGACTACATACATCGAACGTTATGGCGAGTACGTAACGTCTTGTTTTCAGACTTGACCTGAACAAAGCAGCACAACAATACCTGCACGACGTACAACTCCTCCTAAAGGGTTTGAACAGGACAGGTATAACACACACTCCACTGCAAATTTACAAATGCAAAGTCAGTGCAGTAGTCCATATCAGTTATGTAACAAATGTCATGTGTTTAAGAACAGGTCATATAAACAGACTTTTAGTGTGGCACTTTAATGGAAATCTTAATGTAGGAGAGTGTAATAACAACAGTAACAGCATTTACTAGGATATTATTATTAAAAGGTGTTTATGAATTATTATGACCTTAAGAACAAAATATAAAAGGTTGTAAGTATTCCCACATACCATGAATTATATATTTTCTGCCAATTTCTTATATTAAGATACTAATTTTATGTGTTGTTGAATTTAGGGAGAAAAGAAAACACTTTTGAAATGTTTTTTAGTGTTATGGGAGCTGCTTTCATGAAAAATCTCCACTTTCTGTGACATTTCTAAATGTATTAGTTAAAGGAAATATTTCATGTATTGTAATTTGAATCTTAAGCAGAGATGCTAACTTTTTGAAGTTATTTTAATTTCTTTTAGCATCTTTCCTTCTTCTCATGCTGTTGTAGAGGTGAATGCTGTACTTCCTATGTAGACAGTGCAGTTAAAGACACTGCAGGCTATGTCATTTAAGAGAAATCTGAAAAAAATTGTTTCATAAGTATAGAGCGATTATCAATGACTGTCAGGGCAGAGTGTAGCCTTTTCAAGACCTTTGAATTTGTGACTGAAAAAAGTTTCTCTCAGTTTTTCCCTGGCAGCTGTCCCTCCCTTTGTGTGGGAATGTGTTTATTTTCCATCAGCTTCCTTAGGATGCAGCATTGTGAAATGAATTATAACAGATGAGTGGGACACTTGTTCAGAACAGATGTACTTTGAGCTTTTGTCATGTAGTCAGTTAACATTAAGTAGTCTATTTCTCTGTCATCTTTACTGACAGCCATCTTTGCTTACTTTTACTTGAAAAGGTGCCATTTCCGGAAGGTTGCATATACTATAAACCTATTTGTTTTCTCATAAATGTTTGCTGGATTTGAACCCAATATGAAGCTCAAGTTTTTCGTTTTAGAACAGGTGGAGGTGGATCCTAGGGGAGGGTGTTGGGAGACCAAACTAGAATATCGTGAATTGCTTTGGCAATTGAAACTTGATGCAGGGAAGACCCGTGGTTTAAATGACCACATCAACATCGGCAGTGTATTGAAAATGAGAGCAGCTGGATTATAGGCACACACAATGCATTCTGCTTTTGTTGGTTCGGGATCATTTTATAACGAATTAATGTAATTTTTTTTTGTGATTTTTCACATACTTGTTTTAGGTGCACATTTTATTACATTTCAATATCTCTTTATTCAGACTGGGGTTTAGCGTTTAGGCAATGCAGTTTGAAGTTTTATTGTTACTTCTATCTGTGTGAACACACACGCATACTTGTATTTACATGCTTTACATATTTTTTGTTAAATAAATTATAAAGTTTAGCAGTTACTATTCATAGGTTCAACAACAATTGTTGTACATAGTTTGTGGTCTTTATTTTTGACTACTAAACAGGGTTAATTTAACAGGTGGTTTTGTACTGAATGTTACACAAACATTGAGTTGTATATATTTATACAGGAATTCTTATGTTTAAGTTACAGAACTGTGATCATGGTGGGTCACATGATGGAGGAAGTGGTATTTAAGCCCCACCAATGGCTTTTGATTTTTGTTCTGAGGAAGCCTGGGATTGAACCCAGGTGAAAGCGCTTAACTTATCATTTTTGTTCATTGTGCTCATTGTGTTTGATTTTTAAAGAGTGGAATAAACTACGTGGATTTTTACCTTGCTGCCTGACTTTGTGGAAATTCTAATTACCAACTGGTTTTACACCTTCATTGGAGGTTGTTCATTGGTATCCTTGTTCGCATTTCTGGTTTTTGGATTTGAACTGTGGTACTTCCCTGAATTTGAAGTATGATTTTGTAGTATCAGTTTCATTGAAGGTAACTACTGTGTGGATCACAAGCCAGTTTACAATATCAAGTGATTACTTAGTTCCTGCTATAAATTGTCATGTTCTAATGTGACAAAAACCCAACCTGCTGAAATCAGTTTGTTAGAAACTCAACCCAGTGAAAAAAATAATAATTTTTTTTCAGGGAGAAAGTTCTGTTTCAATTTCCATGTGTAAAAAAGCACCCCCCCCAAAAAAAAAAATACAGGGATATAAAATCCAAGGTTGCAAAAACTTGGAAAAAAGACATCACACAAACCTGGAAAAAAGATATCCTCATAACCAAAAGAATCCCCTTCTGATGCACACTTAGAAATTAGATCAACTATGATTTTCTTAGGAGGACAGTGAAACAGAAATTCAGCAATGGGGAAGCTGAACTCAACCAGATGGAACCATGTTTAGCTGGAGTTCTATAGGGAAGCCACTTCTTTATTTTGTAATTAAGCTTTGTTTGTATACCAGTGTCATTTAAAATCTAACCAAGTTGGCAAGTAAAATCTATAAAAAAATGCCTTCTTCAAGTTGTCTTATTTGTAAGGAACTTATCATTGCACTTTCTTTGGTCAAAAGTGAGTATTTGTATCACTGTCATTTTATTACCTTAGCTAAGAGTCAGAAAGTTTAATTTTCATTGTAGGTCTTTTTGCTGCCATTTTGTTACACTGAAATACCTTCTGTGTGTTTTATGTATTTTGGTGGTTCTGCAGTAAGTACTGATATTTTGGTTAATCAACCTTAGCATTATGGTGCCATATGCATAAATAAATGGCTGGAATTAAAATAAAGTAAAAGAGTGGTTATTAAACAATGGGTGTATAACATGCAGCCTTTGGGAACCACTGTGATATTACCAAAGGACATGTGAAAGACTATTTTTCCAACATTTGAAGAAATATCTCTCAGGTAACATTTGAGCTGCTAGGGTACCCTTCAAATGATATGAGATACCCCCTTTCCAGTAGTTGAAAGGATACTTCACAGGTCTATATTATTGGAGACCATATTCAGAGGAAGTACAAGGAAGGGCACTAGATAGATTATAATCTGTTTTGTCAAACTAAATTGTATAAAAATAATAGTAATCTAACTCTAAGACCTGTTGTGGCAAGACAGGGTTCAGTGACCAAACTGTTAACCATTCCTATCAAATATAAATGCAGAATTTTCCCTGATACATTACAGATTCAGATGAGTTTTTACGTAAGTAAATTAAAGGTTGTCTTTATGAATTGATTTCCTTTGAATTTTGTGTTTTATTTCTATTGATGTTGAGACATTATATACTCTGATTCTTTTGGTTTAATTTATCCATTTCTTGTGTGTTTCTAATACCATGATGGGAATGGACACCATTCCTAAGTCAAAGTATGATTAAAGTTCATGAAATTAGTATTGTTTCAGTTTTTGATGATAGCCAAAAGTGCTCTTCACAGCACCCGCAATGTGCCCAGAAATGACACCTCCTACAGTTCACATGGAGTTACATGTATTGGTAGCATATCTAAGTACAGCTGTTAATTCTTTTTTTGTGAGACCCATTGCTCCTACTACTATTGGAACTATATGGGTATCCTTCTTCCACATTGCCATTATTTCTACCTGCAAATCCTGGTATTTTATGACTTTGTGTCTCTCTATACATAAGACACTGTAATCACTGGCTGTAGCAGTTACAGTGATCAGTGCTACTTTTGTATTCTTTTCATGGGATACTGTATCTATTTTTCTGACACTTGTTTTTTTGAACTGTTGGTAATGGGCGATCCTGTGTGTTATAAACATCATAATTTTCTATAAAGCTCTGTGGGTCATGTTTCCAGTGTTTCTGAGCTTCTTCATATTGTAATGTTTGCATAATCCCCAATGCAACAGTCTTGCTACATTATTATGTCTTTAAGTATACACTCTGCCATTAGTGTTTCACACCCAGCAACAAGATGTACGACTTTTTCTAATTCTGTTATACTAAACCTACATTTGTCTGTTTCTTCGACATGTTCAATGGACTTTGCAAACCAATGAGTACATAGTCCACTATCCTGGGCTGCCAGTGTTAACCTTTTGTCTTTTGGTTTAAATTTCCTTCTCCTTAACCATGCCTGTGGCAGATCCTGATCGACATGAGGTTGTTCCAGGAGTTTTCTGTACTTGCAACTATCTTTATGCCTTTTCCACATTTCTTGCCTTCTCATCTGATCCTTTACTTTATATTCTTTATTTTGTTTTTTGGCACATTCAGTTGTTGCCTGGATTTTGTGTACTTCTGGTTTGATTTCCATTCCTGATTGACACCAATATGCTTCTGTTAAACTAAGCAGAAAAGTCATCTTAGACTTATTGTCTTTATATTTTGGAACTTGTGAAGTCAGGAAATATGTATGCAGTCCTATGACTGCAGATTTATAGGTTCATAGATTCATAAGTGTGTACTAGGCTAATGGCCCTGGAGCCTTTACAAGCCTAGCCCAGAGAAGTGCCCTGGCGTTGGGCTGCCCGACATTAGTTCCCACTGCCTCTATCAGTTAGAGCCACTGGAGTGATCCCTGGGTGAACTTTCTATTTCCCATCCATTCATCAAGATTTCTCTTGGAGGGCCAGTGAGGTGCTCTGCTTGACATGTATGGGAAGTCTATTCCAGAGAATGAGCAGTCTCTGGGTGAGACACCTGTCCCTCCAGCATGTTCTGTTGATGGTGGTAATGAGGTTGAGGTCTCTGGAGCATATGATGTGGAGGAATTTGGATATTTTTAGATGTAGCATTTCTAACAGAGCTGGGTCAGACATGGCTTTGTAAATCAAGCAGAGATCACCTCTAAGTAGGTGATATGAGACAGAGAATAGCTGGAGTTTTTTGAGTCTGTCCATGTAGGACAAGTGTTTAATGCCTAGGATCCTCTTCATGTGGTACTTTTGTTGCTTCTCCAGCTGTTGCATGTGTCTAGTGAGGTACATGCCAAATGGGGCATTATACTCAATGATTGGCCTAATGAGGAAAGAGTAGAGAGAGATGATGACCTCTTTCTTCCTGGATGTAGAACCCTTGGTAATGAGATGTGCCACATAGAAGGACTTTCTGACCACAGTGGCAATGTGGTGGCCGAAGGAGAGGCTGCTGTCAACCTGTGGACCCAGATCTCTTGTAACGACTTCAGTGTTCAGTGGGCTCCCATCGATGTGGTAATTAGTGGGAACTGGGTTTTTCCCAAAGGGGACGACGATGCATTTATTGGTATTAAGCTTAAAGCCATGGTTTCGGCACCAGTCATCACACATATACCTCCTTCAGAACAGGGAAGATATGATCTTGATATACACTGATTTTTATAAGAATGAAGCATTTTTCTTATTTTCCTGTCCAACTGATCCAGCTACATTTTGGGCCAGTCATTCACCTCAAAATTGTAAGTTACAAAAGGAAGAACAAATTGGTTTATAGCTTGGGCTTTATTCCTAGATGTTAGGGCTGTTTTCAGTATTAATTTTAGTCTTCTAAAATATCCCTTACTAAGTTTTGTTTGCATTTGTTCATGTTTTATTACTGATCCTTTATCAATTCCCAGATATTTATGCACTCCTCAAGCTCAAGTTCCTTTATATCATGTTCCTCTCTCAGACTGATATTTTCTTGGTGCTGCAGCTCTCCTGCTTTACATTTATCAAGACTGAATGACAGCCTTACATCATCTGAGGAAGTTTTGACCACTTGCAGTTGTGCTTTTAATTCCTTATCTGATGAACTATTCAGATTTAAATTATCCACAACAAGAAGATAAGAAGTCTTTACACTTTTGTTGTTTTCCGGGAGCCAAACTGTAACCATGACCTAACTGGTTAAGGGACTAAGGGCAAAACAAAACAGCAGCAGTGACAGAGTCACACTGGAATATCCTACTTTGAATTGTTATCCCTGGGATAATAATTTGTCCCTTATCATGGCTTAGCTGCAGAGCTGTTTGTCATTGTTTTATGGTCACCATAATGCAGTTGATCAATGTAGGGTATATCATACATCTGCAAACACTCCATTATCCATGGGTATGGGATGCTGTCAGATACTCTTTTATAATCTATCCATGCCATACTTGGATTCTTCCCCTTTTTACAATTCCTCATTATGACTTTATTTAACAGCAAATGATTATTTTTTCCATATGGCTTTCCTTTATTACCCCTTTATTCTATTGCTATGATGGAGTTTTCTTCTAAATGATTATAAACTCTATCGGCATCAATTCCAGTGTATAGTTTAGATATCTTTGGAAGGCAACTTATTGGTCTATAGTTTTTAGGATAGCTTGTAGATTCAGTCTTAAGGAAGAGTATCATTTTTCCTGTTGTTAACCAGGCTCGTGTCTATTCCAGATGTGCATATAACTAGTTCTTACTCAGGGCTATATATTTGTGTAAAGATATTAATAATTTTATCCAGATGTTAGGTATTGCATCTGGGCCTAGGGTTTTCCAATTAGGAGCTTTTTTTTTAATTTGTTTCAATTTCTTTGACCGTTACTTCATCCCATTTCATATCCTGTACATTTGAACTTTTTACTGTTTCTTTTACTTCTTCTATCCATTCAGCATCTTTGTTATGTTCCACAGGGTCTTCACAGCCATTTATTAAAAATGTGTCTATTTCTTATTTTTTTGGTGGCATTTTTATTATTTTTGCCTTGTTTTCCCATTCTCTTTAAAACTTTTTTGGGTCATCTATGAGTTGCTTATTTTGTACTTTTCCTATATGCATATCTTCTATGTTTTATTGCCTCTGCTGGTATCTTTAGTTTATTATTTGCAATAGTGTACACTAGATCCCGGTTTGTTCTGATACTGCATGTTGCTTTTACCACATGTATCTTTCTAAGTATTTTTGTCAGTCTGTTCCCTCAGTTGTACTCTTCAGTGACACTTCTTGTCTTAGTTGCTTTACAGTGGCTATAAAAAGTTTACACACCCCTGTTAAAATGCCAGGTTTTTGTGATATAAAAAAAATGAGACCACAATAAATCATTACAAAACTTTTCTCACCATTAATGCGACTTATAACCTGTACAATTCAATTGAAAAATGAACAAATCTGTTAGGGGAAAAATGTAAAAAACTAAAAAAAATGTACAATACGCTTGCTGCATAAATGTGTACACCCTTAAACTAATACTTTACTGAAGCACCTTTTGATTTAATTACAACATTCATCTCCGGATTTACTAATCTTCCATGCAGGACTAGTCTAGTCCTGCACGGAAGCGGCCATTTAGGAGGAGGACGGCAGCGCACCATGCATATTAATGAAGGACGCTGCCTGAACTCCTAATCCTACATGGAACGTGGACGAGTACAGGGGGCGTGTCTGAGAGCAGAACTCTCAGAATAAACACACCCCTGCAAAGTAGAACAGCAGAAAGTGTAAATACATGAGCGAGGCCGCTCATAGGTGTCCGCATATCCCCACCAATAGTCCCCCATGTGTACAACAGCAACAGTACATATAAATAAACCAAAGAAAGCCCTTTATTTTTTTTTTATAAATCTGAGTACAGCTAACAGTAGGTGCTCGGGTGTTCCCAATGCTTAGCTATGGTTAAAGCAGCTTAAAAGGCTGAAGAGGATAACAAGGACAATATATCTAAATAAAGCAGCACAGCAATTGTGTAGTGGGCAGAGCATTCGCCTAACGAGCAGGCATTCCTGGTTCGAGTCCCACTGCATCACAGTCTATTTTACAAGGCAAAGCATGGTATAACCAATATTTCTATTGCAAAACCCACTAAATAACATATATTTATGAACTAGAGTACTGCAGGTAATGCACATGTGAAGAGTCAGTGTCATAATGAATAAGGCAGTAGTAAGCAGGTGTAAGCACAGATAAGCAGTCGTAAGCATATATTAGCACTAGTAAGCATGTGTAAGTGCATTTGTGTGAGGGTAAGCACTGTCTCCACAGATTAAGCAAAGTAGAAGGTAACGGAGTGTGAGAAACTGTAATTGGAAGTTAGCATTGCTTACTGCCACGTAAACTTGCACAAACCCGCTTACAATTGCATTAAAGTGCCTTAATCACTCAGTATCCAACGGGCCTTTGTCTGCCTAGCAACAAAATAAACAGCTATACAGGTCTCGAACCCAGGACCCTATACACCATAGTCCCAGTAGCTATCAACCAAGCCATCACAGAAGTACAGAAGAATGAAGTAGTAGTAAAGATGTCCTCACTATAGTATAACCAAACTGAACCTGTGAAAGGCATCAGTATACAGTCATATGTATCATAACCAACTACATAACATAAATATGTGAACTGGAGTACAGCAGTAAGTCTAGAAGTGATGTGTACTTGTAGTAGAGTGTCACAGTCCCCAATAAAACACAAGGACCCCACAGAGTGTACGTACAAATCAGTCAGGGATACAAGGCATACATGTAAGGTGTAATGAATAACAACACAATGCCAAAAAGGCATTATAATGAATGTTCACTGTAGACAACACCAAGCAGTACACAGGCGAGCTTAGGAGGTATGAGCAATGTTTGCACCAGCTGTTTGTGCCCAGTAGTATACTCCTGTAAATAATGGCAAACTTAGGTAAGCAGGTTTGCCCATAGCTTAGCCTTTTCAAAACCAGCTAATCACAGAAAAGTGTGGGAAACCGATCCTACTTAAACCCAAGAGGCAGGGATATAGCTCATAGCTGGTTGTAGTTTCCCCTTGCAGGCAGTATGGCAGTAAGGGGAAAAGGAGTATGCTTCCGAGTGCAGTGCTGGTGCATCCAGGAGTCCAACGTCATAGCTGGACTCCTAATTAAAGACCATGCACAGAGACTGCTGCAGAGCCAGTACCAGGGTCCCCAATATAAGGCGGAGGTCTGGGACCATCTTGCCCACGACCTCACCAGTGCCACTGGCATACCTCGAACTGGTGAGCAGGTCAGGCACCACTATGCCGACCTGAAGTGGTGGAAGGGGGACCTATTGGAGGAGTGGCTCCAGGAGGCTAGAGCATCAGGGGATGTCCCAGCCGTGTGTAAGTATCAGTCCACTACCTGTGTAATAATTGCCAGCTCAGGTATATCATGGATAGGTATGGCTAAATATTCCTCTTATGTTCCCCACAGCTGCAATAGAGCGGGCCGTGAACCAGGAGGCCCACATCAGCTGCCTGGCATGGTTGCAATGTGAGGCAGGTCAGTAATGCTCATGCTTTTGCTGTCATAGGAAATAAAAATAAAAGTAGTAGCTAAGTAATTGCTAGTATAAAACCTGTATTGTTCAAGGCAAGTATTGCATACACTAGAGAATATGGCAGGAAGAGTCTCATATTGTTAGTATGGCAATAAAAGTGTAATACCCTGACAAAACAGGTCCAACTGCTGGACTGTATATCTATATTCTGGTATCATATGGTAATGTAGATTTGCAGTCATGTAATAGTACTGTTGTATTAAGCACTGTTACCCACATCATGCACCGTAAAGCGAATGTGTAGGAATGCCTGTATATGACAGGTGTAATCCCCAGAGGCCATTTAGTGCAAATGAGAGACACATAGACAGTAAACAGGAAAAATGCAGGCAACAAAAACCAAATAGCACATGTAACTGAGATGTGAACTGTTGTTTTTTCAGCACACACAGCCACGGTTCAAATCCTGCCAGTGGTAGTAGCCTGCATACAGAATTATACCCTACAACTGTATAGATATGTCCCGAATGTCAATTAAAGTGGCCCATATCTATTGCCTATCAACCTGTCCCCCTGGGAAATCAGTGGGATGATCCCAGACATATAGGCAGCAAACAGGAAATACAACTGATTGATGCACATCTATGACAAAAATCTGGCACACTAGCAACTCCCCCAATACCTTATGTGACTAAGAAGCCACGTATATCCCATTTATACCCCAACTTGTTAAGCTGTGGTCAGAGTGTGTACAGTAACAGAGTGAGATGTATGTGCATAATAGTAATGTGGAACCTAGTACTGTGTGTGGGAACATTCAGGTAGTGCTAATAAACATTCCTCCCACAGGTCTGTCAGATACCAACACTGTGCCCAGAAATACAAGAATGATATGCAGTTGCTCTGAATAATGAGGTGTTACACATCACTGTCGCCCACACAGTCCTACAACATATAACTGTCTAGGAAATCTGTATAACAGTGTTATTGTACAAGGTCAGAATGCATAAGCACAGGGGATTAATAAGACAGAAAGCAGATTGGAGATATACAGCAATATCAATATAGCAGACACAACTGTGATGGACAGTGTTTAAGTTGTAGCAGACACAGTCATGATCTGAATCCTGGGAGTGGAATTAGACTGCATACAGATTTATACCCCTCAACTGTACACATGAGGCCAGAATGTCAGGTATATGTGCCCATATCTGTTGCCTGTCCCCCTGGTAAGTCCGTGGGATGATCCCAGATGTGTAGCCAGCAAACAGGGAATACAAGTGACTGTCAACCATCATGAGAACACACCTGTCACTGTAGCAACCCCCGAAACCATTAGGAGAGTAATATTGCAAGTATGTCCTATCTACACTCCCATGTTGTCAAGTTGTGACCAGAGTGTATACAGTAACAGAGTGAGTTGTATATGCAGAATACCAATGTGTAATCAGGAACTTTGTGTGGCAACAGTCAGGTAGTGCTAGCAAACTTTGCTCCCACAGGTACGTTGGATACGAACAATGTGCCGAGAAATACAGACCAATATAACCTGTACTGGTACTGTTCACCCTGGTATTGTAGGGGTTTGTGAGTGTTGCAGTTTCTCCGAATAATAAAGTATCACTGGTCACTGTCACCCACACTGTGCTACATAATATAACTGTGTAGGAAAGCATGTATATGTGTGTGTCAGGTCACTAAAGGTGGAAGAGGGCAATATTCTAGATATGTCCAGGCACACCAGCATGTGGTCAACACATGGCCAGAGTCTGTGCAGAAAGAGTTAGATAGCATAGTGCAAAACATCAGCCCTGGAATTCAGGCGTATGTGTACAAACAGTTAGTCAATGTTAACAAACATTCCCTCCACAGGTATACCAGGTAAGAGGTGTATCCTGTAGGTAAAACTGGTTCATGTTTAATGATGTTGACAGCCATATCAGTGTCCAGTATAGGTCTATAGGGCAGTGTAGCAAGACTTGTAAGGTACAGATAACAGCACTGACTAGGAAAGTAATATTGAGTACAGGAATATACTACTTGTTAATTAACATCTTTCTCTCCCCCCACCTTATCTCCAACAATACTCAACATACCCACCTTAACTGGTATGTACTGACTCTGATAATGGCCAATCGTTTGATCAATATTCTAATGGTTCCCATGCATGTGCCATATTGAATTATTCTAACATTGTTGGCATGGTGCCGTCAATGTACCTGCATGCTGTTCTTATTACCACTGTGGTCCCATATATGCATGTGTTCTGTTTGCTATGCAATTGTTCCGTATCTGTTGTCTGAGTTAATGGGAATTTCTATGCATGCTGTATTACCTAACCCTAGAATGTATTGGCTATTACTAACCCATATATGATGTTGAAATCTAAACACTATAGCATGCTTGGGAAGGCCGGTCCCAGCAGACCCACCTGTCTCACTTCAGCTGGCCGAGGCACCGGGCACCAGCATGACTGGGACCCAACCCCGCACCTCCCTGTCTGTTGATCCTGCACCACCTTTGGGTGGAATCACCTCAGGGGATGGGGCTCGCCCCCCGGGAGTGTGCACGGACAGTTACATGTCACCCGTCGCCAGGTCGGGGTTGCGGTGCGTAGAGCGATCTACGAGCAGTTTGGTGATCGTCTACACCAGCTTGAGGGCTACGTATCAAAATTAGAGAGTCAGCCTGGCTCTGCAGTTCAGCCCTCAGCCCAGCCACCTTCGGGACTGTGAAGGTGCAGTGGTGACTGCCCATGGGTGGGGACCTCAGTCCCACTGTTACCACTAGGGGGCTTGTGGGCTTCCGATATCCCAACACCCCTCCCCATAAAGGTGTTTACCCCCCAAATGTGTCATATACCACCCCTTTATGCGTCTTGTGTGTCTTGTCTGTTAACCTAACCCAACCTACCTCCCCAAATATACCTACTACCCCTCCCCAACATCCCACTCTCACCTGAAAAAAAAAGGGCAATCTGTTCCCACAAAAAAATCTCACCCCATACATAGCTGTCCATTTCGCACATATGTCCACTGGACACATGTAATCTGGTCTAATTGGCATCACAACGAATTTACGTTGTCCTCACCCCTCTCCCAGGGGTTTGAGTGTCCAAATCCACCTCAAAATCCAGTGTATATACACAGCTGTTGCTGTAGAAGAAATGGGCAGCTATGGACCTTCCCTACACCCTTCCTGCACATCCCTAGCTATTTTCTCTACTGTCTTTCCATTTTTGTGCCCCTTTTTCACGACTTTCCTATCAACTCTTATTTCTTTTCTTTTAAATAAATTAGCGCGGGGGTAAGCAGCAGTCAGCACTTTTAAGCAGCAGTAAGCGGGTTTAAGCTTGTTTGCGTAGGGGTGATCACTGCCTATACAGGTTAAGCAATTTAGAAGCTAACTGAGTGTAAAACACTATAACCAGAGGTTAGCAGTGCTTAGCTTCGAACAAACCTGCTTACAACTGCTTTAAAGTGCCTTAATCACTCTGTATCCAATGGCCAGTGTTCTGCCCAGCAACAAAATAAACAGGCTTGCAGACCGTACACAAAGTGATTTACCACTAAACCATGGCAGATATACATAACCCTGATGTTTTCACAAACATGTCATCCAGCACAATCAGTCAGCAGTACAGGAAATGTAGCAATATCATACCACACAACCTGTTAATGCAAAAAGTCTGGACAAAGTGTTCCAAAATGTGGGTACAAATAGAGATGTATGTCAAATACTGCTCTAATACACTTAAAACATTGCTAGTTACACAGTTATATGTATTAGAACACATATTTTGAAGGAGATGAAGTCTGAAACACAAATGTGTCGGCACTAATTACTGACTTCAGTGCTGCGATCATCCATGTCAGTTGCTAAGAGAATGAGGTACAGGCCAAAAATATGAGCCGAACATGCATGGACATATGGACAGATATATATCTGTAAATGCAGACAGATAGACAGCTATATGTATATATAAATATATATGTATGACTCACAAATCATCACATAACATCAACTGTATATAGACAGATAAATGTGTTCATATGTATGTAAATATATATATATATATATATATATATGTATATATTGTATATATATATATATATATATATATATATATATATATATATATACACACACACACACACACACACACACACTCACATACATCTAGATGTTAAAGTGCATTTTCTGTACTGTTGAATGATTGTGCTGGATGATATGTGTCTGAAACCCTCAGATTTATGTGCATCTGTCATGGCTTAATGGTAATTCTCTTTGTCTATGGTCTGCAGGGTCCTGGGTTCGAGCCTTGCAGGAGCTGTTTATTTTGTTGCTAGGAAGAACACGGCCTGTTGGATACAGAGTGATTAAGGCACTTTAAAGCAGTTGTAAGCAGGTTTGCGTGAAGCTAAGCACTGCTAACCTCCGGTTACAGTGTCTTACACTCAGTTTGCTTCTAAATTGCTTAACCTGTGTAGGCAGTGATCACCCCTACGCAAACAGGCTTAAACCCGCTTACTTCTGCTTAAAAGTGCTGACTGCCGCTTAGCTCCATGCAAACCCACGCAAACCTGCTTACAGCTGCTTTAAAGTGGCTTAATCACTCTGTATCGAATGGGCCATGTTCTGCCCAGCAACAAAATAAACAGCTCTTGCAAGGATCAAACCACAGACCCTGCACACCATAGACAAAATGATTTACCACTAATTCATGACAGTTACAAAGAAACTCAATGTTTTCAGAAACATATCGTCCAGTCCAGTCATGCAACAGTACAGAGAATGTATACCAACATCTAGATGTATGTGTGTGTAAATATATTAATATCTAAACAGATGCAACATATCTAGATATGTATATATATATATATATATATATATATATATATATATATATTTCTAAATCTATATACATATATACATGCATATGCCTAAATCGACACATATGTGTCTACACCTATATGTCTACATATACATAGCACGTTACATATGTGTAGGCAGATATATATATATGTAAGTATATATGGACATAGGTATATATATATATATATATATATATATATATATATATATATATATATATATATATATATATGGCCATACATCTGTAGATAGCAATGGCAGATTAACAGATACACATATGTCCACATGCACCATTAATGGGGTTGGAAGGCCCCACACACTATATGTCTCGTACGAATAGGCATCCCCCCACAGCCAAACACGTCCGCCCTGCAATACACTGCCAAGTACAGTCTGCCTCCCATAGGAAATGCAATATGTGGAAGCCATCAACATTCCCAGGATACAGATACACAGACACAGGTATGCAGATACAGATATATAGATGTACATGTGACTACACATACACATGCAGATATATGTGAAGTAACATACGTATGTAGAAGGTGCACACAATATGGAACAGCCACTATGCCTACAGTTAACACCTGAACATCTGGACACTGTATGGACCACCCATACAAATGTCAGTCATTGCCTGCAACATATACCCATAGAAAGGTCATAGGAAAGACACCACACACAGGTTTGCAGAAGTGGAAAACCTTTAATTGTGTACTATTACAGTTCTATATGCCCTGTCATATAGCTGTTCAGACACTGACAACCATATAGACAGAGTATCTGTGTGGTGGACGGACAACACATGATAGGCATACCTCTGTCCATTAAGAGGATAGGCCCACAGTAGTGAGCTATGCAGACAGACTGCATTCCAAGGTAAACTAGTATGTACACACACACACACACACACACACACACACACACACACACACACACACACACACCCTGTAACACCAGTACTATACAAAGCATAACACTTCTACTCACAGTCTGTCTGTAGTTCCTGATCCTCTTACAAATATGTGGCTGTCCTGAGTGTGCAAGTTCTCCTGTAAGAGGTATTGCTACCTGTTGTCTGTAACACTGATGCCCACACACAGGAAGGATGTCCATCACACAGGAAATGTAAAGGAACCACGCCCACATGCTGTAGGATTTATAGTGGGTGGTTGCCATGACAGTGGTAATTGGAAGTAGTACACATGTGTAATCATATATATAGATGGCTATCTGGATAAGTATATGTACATATATTTCCACCATATGTCCTGAACATGGAGTGTAGCCCTGCCCCAGTCCCAATAGTCCCAAAGTCATAGTGCAAGGGGATGTCAGGTATGTATAGCAGGTATATTAGTAGACTATTGCTACTGTCATTGGGATTGTCTTCACAGACATGGTGTGTGTGGAAGGTCACATCTGCTTATAACATGTGTGCCATTGACTACTGACAGACATCCTAAGGAAATCATTTTAAATTACCGCTGCTAGCATGTAATGCCCCTGTGGAGTGCAGCAGAGATATTGGCCAATATATGTGGAACGTCTGACACACCCTGTACAGTCCAGAGGTGTACACATAAGCCCTTAGTGCACAACATGTGTACCATGCCTGACAATATGGATGAAGACAGCCATGTAGATGGGTATAACACATAACGACTGGTACACATTTGGCACCCTAGGTTATGCATTCACATACTCCTGTCTGTCCTGACACATAATGACTGCTGGTACAGGGGTGCCATGGCCACATACTACCCACTAGATGTTGACATACATCTGTACAGCATCCCACTGCTCTGTCTGACATACATGACTTGTAAGGGAGGCCTGGCAGCAGTACATCTGGCAAGTTATCTGCACATGACATCTCACTGGGTAAGTACACTAAGCTGCTAGGCATGTAACAATGCACTTTGAAGGCTACAGGCAGACTGGCTCAACACTGGCCTACATCTCCAATGGGGGAATGCACATGTACCTGCATATATAGCAGGCTCAACAGGCATGTCACAGCACAGGTTAAGATGCACCTCTGTGAAAGTGCATAACCACAACCAATGTGAACACAGCCACAGCCACATATGCTAAGCTAGCATAATATTACAGTATATGGACTATTTGTTCTACTCCATCCTCATATGTGCCACTCACAGAATGACCCTATATTTACTGGGCTGCTACACAGTTTGGTCTGATGGCTGTCTATGGCATGGAACATGTGTGTGTATGGCCCCACAAACATGTATGCCAATATGGTACCATACAGTGGGGCAGCATGTAACATCAGATAGGAGGGGGAACTAGAACAATGACATCTACCACAGTCTGTACACAGGCTGAAGTACATATTAACAATACACAAACTGCCAACATTCACCATAAGTACACAGACCTCAGTACTGTACAAACATCCACAGAATGTCCAGGTTATGTCATGAAATATAACCCCTACTGTACATAACATTCTGATATTTCACTGGCTTGTTATCAGATATGATGATACTAATTATGGTGTACAGCACATATGCACCACTTCATGCGTGACGTATGTACAAAGTTTGACAAAGGTGTGGCTGACAGCACATAGACAGGGCCACTATTAACATGTTGCTGTGATAACCTCATACATTTACTGTTGTAATGGGGTTTGTT
The DNA here is from genome assembly GCF_019279795.1 of Protopterus annectens. NCBI lineage: Eukaryota > Metazoa > Chordata > Ceratodontiformes > Protopteridae > Protopterus > Protopterus annectens. The sequence goes on from NC_056739.1 coordinate 1,147,075,666, forward strand.
GCAACATATATCCTATCAGGGATATGAAGTCAGTAACTGTCACGGCCTTCACCATCTACAGACTGCAGTCCTCACACTACCTTCTGCAGTCCACAGATAGATGCTCCATGGCTAACACATGAAACCAAAGGCACAACACAGTCTGCAGATGACCCTGCAGATGGGGATTCCTCATAAACATGAAACTGACATGGCAGGTATTGCCACATGTATGACAGCCGTATCCAAACAAACACTGTTAAACCAACATTACTACAAATGCAGTATAGCAGCACTTACAGTCTGTAGTCAGGTCAGTCACATCCCCCTCCTGTTTGTTGCCCTCTTTCCACAGTGTATGTTGTTAGAGGTAAATCCCCAGTCCACCTGAGATGCTGTTTGCCAAACAACAGATCTAGTTCCTGCTCACAGTGAATGAAAAGGGCCAACACCACCATGATGTTCCTAGATATTGGAGTGTGTTTTCATGTAATTGGCTATCAGACTGTTACCACAGCTGTTCCACATGCAATCAGCTAGGGGAGGGCTGCAATTCATGCAGAGGCCATCAGCTGATCATGAGCATAACTTGCAATACACATGCTACTCCCTAAGCAAAGCAGGTGTGGGTCTCCACGTCCACCAGAGAGGGAGTGGGAGAGGCAGACAGAGGCAAATACATGTCATGGAGGGTAGGATAGTAAAACTGAAGCATGTTTGTGTCACACACCTACCAGCACAGGGTATCAACCCCCCGACAACTATGTAGTACTATCACAGTTCGATGCAGTTATTGGATTCGCCACATGGATTACCTGTTTTGGATAATTCAGAACATATATGTGGTGGTGAATGACATTTGCAACAGGGATACGGTAGATATATGGTAGGTGACATACACGTGCCTGTCTGCATGAACAGGTGCCAGCATCAACACAGCCACACTCTCACAGGGACGCACACACATTGACACACTTGGCAGGGCCAGGAGTACAACTCATCACTTAGTGGGATTGCCACAACACATCAATGTGCAGGTATCACATGCACCACATGGGTCATATGGAGGTCGTATGGGCAAAGATTATGTGGAGGTGTCAGACATCAGACAGCATGCTTCAGTATGCCCAGGGGGATTGTAGTGAGTGTGGATGTGGACATACACACCATACACCACACACACAAACACACTGGGTGCCAGTACTGACATGCATGGGTGCATTTCTGCATGGGTGTGTGGTGGTCAACTGTGCCAGCAGGCTATACAAGGGTAGGTGACAGGTATACCTTGGCATCAGGCCACATGACAATGGTCTGCATTTTGGCTCAGGGCTGTTGTTTCTGCATTTGCCAACACAGGTGGGTATTGTATCCCCCATCCAGTCACCTGGGTGGCTATTGTGTGTGGCCAATTCTGTGCATCCCTTGCCATGTATGTTTTCCTTAATCCGTGACATGGATGGTGTCTAGGATATGCACACATCCCACATGCATGTACAGTGACATGTGGAACTGTACCTGGTGTGTCGGCTCATGTTGTGAACACAGATTATCATCAGATGTGCCAGTCTTGCCTACCTGTGGCAGGTACTGGTAATGGGCAGCAGGTTTACTCTGCACCTACATTGATAGCATGCTAACAGCATTCCCTGGTGTCAGTGGCATCTGTCCATATAGGGCATGTTGTCAGGCATGGTATGTCCGTTGTGGGTCACATATGAAGGCACCACAGGTGGTGCCGGTGTCCATTGGGGAGGTGCACAGTCTGCATGTACGTGCATATTGGACAGTTGGGCAGGATGACATGCCTTCTGTAGCCCACTGCTATCACTCCATAGTTACTATTGGTGGCCAGTATGCAGTGTACTACCCACATATTGGCTGTTGCCTAGGCATGTGTGTGCATGAGACATGGGTTGAGAGTGTGTTCTGGGTAATACTGTGGTTGCTAACTGTGATTGCCTGGCCTTGATGTCACATGTATGGGTATGGCTTTACCCCCAGCCTCTCAGCTATTTTATATCTGTTATCCCAGTACAGGTGACTTTGTGATATATTGAAGGGCCACCATATAAAAAATATGCAAAACCCGCTCCACATTGGCCACACACTCACAACCACCTCTACACAGGATACAAGTTACAAACACACACACACACACCTGTCATGTCTGGGAGTAGAACCCCTACCTAACTAGTTTATTACACTAAAGCACTATAAAAGTAATAGTATGCACCACGGACATTACTGGAGTACTCCTTCCCCAAAGGTGTATTTCACAATGAATGACATCAGCAGGATTACCAAAGTAGGGCATTTCAAATGTACTGCAAGTGAGTAGACTAAAATGCATTGCTCCCTACACAGACAGTGAGACATACACAAAACATCCACAACTGACATGTGTGGGTATAGAACCCCTGACCAGGGTCTATGTCACACTACAGCATGGAGCTGTTATATGACGCACCACTGGGATTACTAGGGAGCTCCTTCCCCAAAGGTGTATTTCACAATGACTGACATCAGCAGGATTGCCAAAGTAGGGCATTTCAAATGTACTGTGGGTGACTAGCCTGTAATGCATTGCCCAGTACACGAACATTGAAACACACACAAAACATCCAGAGCTGCCATGGTTGGGGATGGAACCCTACCACAGTTCTAAATCACACTCCAGCAGTACGCATTTACTGGACCCACTACAGAGATTACTGGGCTACAACCTTACCAGAGGTGTATTTCTAGGTGGGTGACATCAGCAGCCTTGCCTAAGTTGAGTATATGAATTCTAAGGAGTGTGAGTACCCTAAAAAACATTGTTCTCTACTCAGTCAGAGACAGACACACATACACACAGTTGCCAGGTCTGGGGTTAGAACACCTACCTAACTACGTTATCACACTACAGCAGCACACAGTTACAGGACACACTACGGAGATTACTGGACTACAACCTTCCCAGAGGTGTATTTCTAGGTGGTTCACATCAGCAGCCTTGCCAAAGCTGAATATATGAATTGTGAGGAGTGTGACTACTCTAAAAAGTATTGTTCTCTACTCAGAGACAGACAGACAGACAAACACACACACACATACACACACATGCACACACACACACAGATACACAGTTGCCAGGTCTGGGGTTAGAACACCTACCTAACTACTTTATCACACTACAGCAGTATGCAGTTACAGGCTGCGCTACAGAGATTACTGGGCTACAACCTTCCTAGAGGTGTATTTTTAGGTGGGTGACATCAGCAGTCTTGTGAAAGTTGAGTATATGAATTGTGAGGAGTGTGAGTACCCCAAAAAGCATTGTTCTCTACTCAGTCAGAGACACACACACACACACACACACACACACACACACACACACACACACACACACACACACACACACACACACAGTTGCCAAGTCTGGGGTTAGAATTCCTACCTAACTAGTTTATCACGCTACAGCAGTACGCAGTTATGGGATGACTATTTCTACATTTCTACACAGGAGTGGGGGGGGGGACACACCTGACTGTTATTACATTAGTATGTAAGATGGGGGGGCACACCTGACTATTTCTACATTGGGTTGGGGGGGCACATATGCCTGTTTTTACATTACTATGTTGGATGGGGGTGGCACACGTGAAACATGTACACATTGGCTGTGATCGTACTGATATGTCAGGTACTCCATTTCAATCTGTATTGCTAACTGTCATGCTTACTAGAGGCACACCAGTGTACTACAGATTCTGTCTTTGGTTGCCCTACATATTATTGTCTGACTTCCTACCCTTCAGAACTAACATCCTACTGCCTTCCCTGCTGTGGTCAGTCTGTGTAGACTTGGGGTGGGGTTAACCATAGCCATCATTCTGGGGCCATGGCACAGGCTCTGTTTGTGTTTATCTACACCTGTCCTGCTGGCTGAGACTGTTGTTGGGTATGTGAACCGTCCTGACTGGCATGTGTGGGTCATATGAACACACATGTCGCACGGCACATTTCCTGCAGTGGGTTTTGTCACCCTGTGTAGTACTGGCTACTATGGTGACTCCAGTATGTGTTACAGATGTCATGGTACCACTATGGGTGTCTACAGTCTGCTGCCATAACATTAAGCCACCAGATTCCCTTGCATGCTCACATCCATACCATAGCTACAGGTAACAACACATTCTACTCACAATTGGCAATTGATAGATTTATTGACTTACCTTGCAGGTGTGCCAAACTTGCGGATGGTGCTGGTGGGATGCCTATGTCAGATGCACATAGTACACTCCTTATACATGGTTGAGCACAGGTAGTGTCATATTTGGCATCCCTTTTACTGTATGTGCGAGTCAGAGAGAGGTGTCATTCCCTGGGTCTCTACTGTGTCAGTGCATGTGCTGTGCGTTGCCTCTTTGCCAAGGCCAGGGCATACTGGGCATGCCTCCTTCTGCCTACTGGGGCAGGCTCAGGCTGTTCCTCCTCCAGGTCACTCTGTGCCTGTGCAGGACTTAGCATTGGTGGGGGGCTGTGTGACCCTGCCCCCATGCTGTTCCTGCTGCAGCTGTTTCCACAGGATCATATTGTGTAGCATAGCACATACCAAAACAATTTGGGTACATGTAGCTGGTGAATACTGCAAGGCTCCATTGGATGTGTCTAGACACTGGAACCGTGACCTGAGCATCTCGAACACATGCTCTATTATATGTCTGGCCTCTGCATGTGCCTCATTGTGACGTTGTTGTTCAGGTGTGTGTGCATTTCTGATAGGTGTCATCAGCCACGGCTCCAATGTGTACCAGCATCCCCCACTAGGTGACCGTAGGAGATGTCCCCACTGGCAAATCCCTGGTACAGCTGTGTCAGATGCCATATGTGGGAATCATCATAGCTTCCAGGGCAGCCAGCACACACATTCACTATAATGCCCTGGGCATCACAAACGACCTGGCAGTTGATGGAGGGGATGCCCCTGCATTAGATGTAGGCCATACCCTGCTCACTGGGTGGTGCTTTGATGCATGTGTGCGTGCAGTCTATAGCACCCTCTACCCCAGGGTATTCTGATATTTGGTGGAAGAGACGCATATTGCTGGTCAACACCTCACAGGTGTTGAGGAAATATACGTGCTCACTGGCATGTGCTGACATGGAATCCAGGAACTGGTGGAATACTCTGGATGCTGATGCCTGTGAGATCCCCATGATATCCCCAGTTGTGCTTTGGGGGTTACCTGTGGCTAGTATACCTAGGCCTACACATACCTTGGTATCCACTGGGATGGGTTCCCCTCTGTCAGTTTGGTGTTTCAGGTGTGGCTGGCACAGCTTAACAATTTGCTTTAGGAGGTCTCTGTCCACCCTATAGCTTTCCACTATCTCAAGCTGATGTAACCCCTGTTAGGTTACCCTGGGTCTGTACACTCTTCTCTGTCTCCTCACTATGGGTTGTTCAGCAGCATTCACATCCTCACCACCCTCAGCCTCTTGCACATGTTGTTCTATGTTGCCTGCTGCAGCCCTTCTCATTTTGTAGGTTTGTTTGTTAAAATTTCCCTGCTTGTATATACCGGTGGTGTAGAGTGTGGGAAAAGCCAGAGGGGAAGGTGTTTGCTTAGTTTATAGTAGTGTTCTAGGCTGGGCTGGTCTGCTGTATGTGTAATTGGCTGATTCTGATACATTTCACCTGCCAGCTAAGCTAGTTCTCCTTGATTACCTTCCTACTGCTGTTTTCCCTTCCCATTGCATTCCTGTTTAAGCTCGGGGCATTCCTGTTTAAGCTCGGGGGTGCGCTGCGCAAACAGAATGCTCAAATGTGCACTGCTGCTATTTCCTGGTTTAACTTTTTTTGTTCTTTCTATAAAACACAGTGTGCGGCGTGCACACCCACTTAGGCTTTGTAAAGGGTGCTAGGCAGGTGTAGACACACCCCCTAGCTTAGCTGTGCTAAGCTAGGAGCAATCCCGAGCCACAGGGCTCCAATCTGCCTACAGTATGCCTGACACACACACACCCATGATGTCACCTATATCCTAGTCTTGCATCCAGCTGTTCATACTGTTATACTGTTGGGACCTGCCTCACATGCTGGGGAAAACTGGGATTCACTATCCTTCCCCTCATTTGCATAGGATTGCCTACTAATGCATAGTTACATGTCTCACACTGAATCTCCCCACTTAGCAACCATTACTCACTGGCCAGGTTTTCTTCTGCCTGCCATTGCCTTGCATGGTAGAATACTGATTTATTTAGAATGCTTATTTTAGGTTTATTTTATTATTTTCTCCCCAATCCTGTTTGCGCACCGTTGCCCTATGCTTAAACAGCCGAGATCGGCGAAAAATAAATAAAATATATATATTTTATTTATTGTTTGCACTGCCAATGGCCTTATACTTGGTCACTGGCATGCTTCCTCGATGATATACAGCCTTTATTTGGAGCTGTCATAGCTCCATTTCGGATTTTTCAGAAATGTACTCGGTTACTAACCGAGTACATTTCTGCAGCTAGCACTAATCTTGCACGGACTATTGCAAGCTTCCTGGATTGCAAAATCACCTCATTTGCATGAATTTCTCCTGAAATGAGGTGATTTGCATACCAGGGCTTAGTCTGTACATGATTAGTGCAGGAGCTCTCGTGCACACCCCTGCAAGCTGTTCCTGGATCGCACGGCAGACATATTGCCTGCGTGAGCTCCTGCACTAATCATGCACAGGGCTTAGAGAATCTGGGGGTCAGTCTTCTTGGGTACATACCTGCCATCAATTAAAGAGGCTCTGATTAACCTCAAATAAAGTTCAGCTGTCCTAGTAGGACTTTCCTGATATTTACTGAGTTGCTTGCTACAGCAAAAATCACTGTTCACAGAGAGCTTACAAAGCATCAAAGGGATCTCATTGTTGAAAGGTATCAGTCAGGAGAAGGGTACAAAAAAGTTTCCACAGCATTGGATATACCATGGAATACAGTGAAGATAGTCATAAAAAAGTGGAGAAAATGTGGGACAACTGCGACGTTGCAAAGAACTGGATGTCCCTCCAAAATTGATGAAAAGACAAGACAAAAACTGGTCAGGGAGGCTGCCAAGAGACCTACATCAATACTGAAGGAGCTGCTGGAATTTCTGGCAAGTACTGGTTGTGTACTACATGTGACAACAATCTCCTGTATTTTCCATATGTCTGGACTATGGAGTAGGGTTGCAAGACACAGATAAAACATCCAGGCCCAGCTAAAATTTGCAAAACCAAACATCGTCTCCCAAAAGGGGTCTATGTTAGAACATCAAAGTTTCAAAACTTCGAATGTTCTAATATCAACCCCTGTTCATCGAAAGCTGAAAATATCGAAGCAACAGAAAACCAAATTTTTCCTAGGGAAAGAATTTGGTTTTCCGTTTCTGTTGCTTCGGTATTTTCAGTGCTGTGGTGGAAAGTTATGGGTCAGGTTCAGGTAAGTGGGCAGTTGTGTGGACGTGAGGGTTAGGGCGGGTTAGGTGAGTTAGGGTTAGGGCGTGGGTCAGGTAAGTGTGCGATTGTGTGGATGCGAGGGGTAGGGTGGGGTAGGTGAGTTAGGGTTAGGGCGTGGGTGAGATGAGTATGTGATAGTGATGGACCTTAGGGTTAGGGTTTGGGTTAAGGTAAGTGAATAGTTAGTGGTGTGTGTACAGTTTAGTTTAGGGTTAGGTGTAAGATTTTAGGTGTATGTGCGTGGATTGCTGTTTGTTTGGTATGCTTGTGTTGTGTGCATGCATTTTGGAACAGCAAATTTTTTCCCTAGGAAAAAATTCACTATTCTGTATGTTCGATGTTTTCAGCTTTCGCTGAATAGGGGTTGATATTAGAACATTCAGAGTTTTGGAACTTCGATGTTCTAATATACAACCCCCAAAAGCATGTGGGAAAATGTGTTATGGTCTAATGAGACTAAGGTTGAACTTTTTGCCCACAATTCCAAAAGGTACATTTGGTGCAAAAACAACACTTCGCATCACCAAAAGAACACCATCCCCATGGTGAACCATGGTGGTGGCAGTATCATGCTTTGGGGCTGCTTTTCCTCAGCTGGAACTGTGGCTTTAGTCAAGGTGGAGGGAATTATGAACAGTTACAAGTACCAGTCACTTTTGGCCAAAAACCTTCAGTTATCTGCTAGTAAGCTGAAGATGAAGAGGAATTTCACCTTTCAACATGACATTGACCCCAAGCATACATCCAAATCAGAAAAAGAATGGCTTCACCAGCAGAAAATTAAAGTTTTGGAATGGCCCAGCCAGAGCCCAGACTTAAATCCAATAGAAAGTCTGTGGGGTGACCTGAAGAGGGCTGTGCACAAGAGATGCCCTCACAATCTGACAGATTTGGAGCACTTTTGCAAGGAAGAGTGGGCAAATATTGCCAAGTCAAAATGTGCCATGCTGATAGACTCCTACCCAAGAAGACTGAATGTTGTAATTAAATCAAAAGGTGCTTCAACAAAGTATTAGTTTAAGGGTGCGCACACACAACAAAGTATTATTTTAAGGATGTGCACACTTATGCAACCAGCGTATTGTATGTTTCATATTTTTTCCCTTAACAGATTTGTTTGTTTTTCAATTGAATTATACAGGTTATAGGTCACATTAAAGACGGGAAAAGTTTTGAAATGATTTATTGTGGTCTCATTTTTTTATCTCACAAAAAAATGACATTTTAATAGGAGTGTGTAAACTTTTTATATCCACTGTATATTGCTATGCACCAACTACCTGAATGAAACCATAAAAAATAGACAAAGTAAGTGAATATAATGATGCTGGCAACTGGGAAGTGGATAATTGTGATTCTGGGACTTTTTCATTGAACATGACTCAAACAAAGACATTATGCAGAGAGTTGTGTATGGTTATGATGTATTATTAGACTGGACTGAGGATGGTAGTATGGGAGATGGGAGTTTTTTACCTGATGTTATTGTAAATAGTGTTGGTGATTTCAAAGTGTATAGTTCTTCAAGTAAAAATATACAAAAGGCATATGCAGATGTATTGGCAAAAGGATTTACATTTGTGCCGATTAGAAGAGGGAATGTGGCAGAGTTGCTTATACATTTAAACGTATATGTAAGGAAATTAAATTTATGTTCATGGCATACTGATAGTATGTCAGACAGTAGTGTGAACAGTACTAAACTGAAAAAAAACGAATGTTTTTAATCCTCCGATACATGGTATGGTCAATATGTTTGAAAGGCAAGTGAATTAGATTTTAGGGAGGATTTAACAATGTCCTACCCTGTATAAACAGACAACCTGACTTTTGAGGAAAGAAGATTATTATCTGAAATATCTACAGATAGAGATATACGTGTCATGAAACCCGATAAGGGTGATGGTATTGTTATAATGGGCAAAGTAGATTATTGCAGTAATGTGAACGTACTGTTAATGGATGTTTCATATCAGGAAAGTTCCTGGAATGAAATAATTATTTCATACAAGAAAATGGATGTGTTGTTAGATGATATGGTATATCAAGGGCAGATTAATATAGATGATTATACGTATATGAAAAATGAACATCCAAATGTATCTAATATTTTCGGAATCCCTAAAATACAATAGGGATTACATTTCCCCTCCTTTAGGCCTATTATTGACTGGAAAAGAGATAAAACTTTTTTTTTATTGCCAAGTATTTGGATTTTCAAATGAAAAAAGGTTTGAGGTCCTTTCAGTGTATATGTAAGGACTCTTGGCAATTCATGGCTCATCTGAATCAGACTGATTATTCAGAGCATATGTTGTTGGTCACCATAGACGTTTGCAATTTGTTTTCACTTATACTACAAGGAGTGGGTTTGGTATGGTTAGAAAAACAATAATTTGCTTCTGGTGAATATGTCCTGGACCAAATTAACATGATGGTGATGTTAATGGAAATTGTTCTAAAAAATAATTACATATTTTGTGAGGGTCAATATTACAAGCAACTCACAGGAGTGGCTATGTGGCAGCATGTGTCCCTATATTTGCAAACTATGTAATGTATTTTTGGGAGACCGAATATGTTTTTAAAAGTATGTACAACAACAGTATAAAGTACTTTACAAGACACCTGGATAATATAGTTTTGTTGTGGATAGATACAGTTGAAAAGTTGGAAGACTTTTTGGGATATATAAATGAGACTGTAGAATTTTCTGGAGATGCTCAAAAGAAGAGGGTATCCAGTTGAGTTGTTAAGTAACATAAAGAATGAAGTGTTACAAAAAAGATAAGAGGGAACATTCTGACCCATATTGGGCCCAGAGGTTAATAATAAAGGGCACCAATGGGTAGTCCGGCTAAAATGGAGAGAAGTCTTAGTTGTTTATTGACACATAATACGGATTGTCCTAAGTTATGTACAGTTATTAAGAAGAATTGGAATTTGTTAATTATGGATAAGAATATAGTAGAAAAACTGGGGCAAAAACCTAAATTTGTCTGCAGGAAAGATCGGTCTCTTAAGGACATCCTGGAGTATAGTTGATAGTAGCAATTCTGATGTTTTAAATAGGAAGAAAGGTAATTACAAATGTGAAATGTGTCACCAATGCCCTTTTGTGATAACTACAGGAGAAAAGTTTAATTTGAATGGTAAAAATATATTCATTAATGGGCATTATAATTGCTAAGCCAGGGATGTTGTTTACTTGGCAAAATGTTTAAAATGCCTAGAATTTTATATCAGAAAGACTTCCAGATGTTTTAGGAAAATAATGTATGAGCACTTGCAGGATATCAAAAAAGGTAAATTAACAAATGCTCTATATAGACATGTAAGCTTACACAAAGACCATAGTTTTATGTTTCTGGTAATACAGCAGGTTGTCAGTGATTTGGTGGGCAGGACAGTATCTGAGCACTTGGGTATATTCTATGTTTGAATGCCACTAAGTCCCCGGGTATTAATGAAAATGTGAGTATTAATTGTGTGTTAAAATTGAGAAATTTAATAGGTGTATAAAAACTGTTTCTGAATAAATAATTTGGTATGAAATTTTAAATTAATTTAACATGGACATTGTTTTAACATGAAAGATTTAATATAGTATTTTACATATTATTATGTATTTAAAAGAATACAATAAGTTGGTAGGAGTGTTTAACTAAGTTTTAATTGGTTTTATTGGTTGATTAGTTATTAAAGTTGTATTTAAGTGATGAGATGATTTAATGCACCAGTTCTGAAGAAGTCCCTAGTAATTCGGGATGAAAGCGCTTAACTTGGTGGTAATAAAATGTGGATTTTATTTGTTGGCTGGCATCTTTCTATTTATTTATTTTTTATGGTTTTAGTTGCTTTATAGTTTTCTCTATTTGATACTTAAATGATGGCATTTGATTTCTTCCTTTCCCTTACTTATTGCCCCATGTTTTTGTGGTAAGACTTTATCTGTTTTTAATTTAGCTTCACAGTTGTTGTTGTTATTTTTCTTTCGGCTTTTCCCGGTTAGGGGTTGCCACAGCTGAACTCCTGTCCGCTAATGATTGGCAGTCGATTTTTATGGTGCCGAGGTGCCAGCCCAATGCCCAACCTTCAACGAAGGCACGCCCATTCACGCATGTCTTTCGAATGCCACTCGACCGTGGGGAGGACATGCAGACTCAGAAGGCGCTCTAGCTGAGAATCGAACTTGAGAACCTTTGGCTGTGAGGCGACAACTCTACTGCTGCACCACTGCAGCTAATTTAGTTTCACAGTAATATATCCTATTTATATCTGTTACATCGCATGAATTTCTGTGAACAGTCTTGATTACCGTGTTCATTTGTTTTATCAAACTTCTAACATTTTGGTCTTACTGACTTTCTGCAATCTGTTTCTTTTATTAATCTTAATATGTTTATCCATCTCTATTAAATCAAGCAACTCTTCCCTTAGATTATTTTCCCGTAAACTAAGGGCACATTCTTTCTTTGTTTCCTGCGGGAATTCTACAAACCTTCCAGAACATGTTCCTGTGACATATTCTCTTCAGCTTCATCCTGTGTCATCCTTTGCTCTTTCACACAGGAACTCACTGGCCTATCAATTCACAACACTGACTGCATCAGAGTTGCCACTATTTTCTGCTCTTTCCCTTGCTGGTTTCCTATTGAAGCCTCCAAAGTATCTTCATATAACAACTGATAGATGTTTCCTGTTCCAGCAGTTTCACATTGACTTGGGGACTCATTTTTCTATCATGCTGTGATGTTACCAGAGTTGGGTTTCTACACTAAATCCTTCACTTTACAGGTAATCCATAACTTCAGTTTCTTTTTCTTTAACTTCTCTATTACTAATCATCTTTTCTACTGTCCCCTTTGTTTTGTTATTTTTGTATTGTAATTTTTTTTTTATATCTGGATGCCTTTGTCTGTATTATTCTTCAAATATCTTTGGTGCTTTGGTACTGATTTGTTTTGCTTTCTCTTTGACATAAATATTGCATTATGTTAAATCTGTTTTTCTTTCCCATGTTCATATTTCTTCTTCAGATGTCTCCCACTCCTCCTGTTTCTCCTTACAGGGGCACTCGTTGTTCTGTCATGCTTTGATATAACCTGTGTAAGACTTTCTACACTAAATAGATAATTTTGCAGGTGTTCCAGAATTTCAGCTTCTATTTCTTTGATTCCGCTTTAGTAATGTGCTGTTTTGTGTTCCCCCTTTGTGATCTTATTTTTTGTATTGTAAAATTTTCCTTATCTGAGTGCCTTTGCCCATATTTTTCTTCAAATATCTTTGGAGCTGATTTTTTGTATTTATTAGTTTGGCTTTCTCCTTTGCATAAAATATTGCACCATATCAGATCGCTGTTTCTTTCCCAAGTCCTTGTTTCTTTGTTATACATTTCAAAAACCTCTAGATTTTGTTTGTTTGCATTTTTGCACTTCCTCAGTTGCTTCTTTTTCCAAATTGCCCAAGGTTTCTCGGTCTGTATAATGTTTTTCATGAATCTGTTGTACACATGAAAAGAAATTTGCATTTGAAGCTTTTGACAATTTTTCTTGTGCAAGTATTTTTTCCCTTTAATTTCTCTCTTAATCTTTTTGTGTATCTTCTGTCTTGAAATTCTCAGCTTCTTGCGTAATAATAACAATACATAATTTCTTTTTTGTCCTCAATAGTCCATATCATCTTTATGGCTCTTTTTGGCCTGTCAGTTTTTCTATTTTTTTGTGGACTACTACTTCCTTCTACAACAGGGGAGGCCATCCTCCCCCTGATCCTTGACTTGCCCCTCTGTAGGAGTCTTTCTGTGTTTTGAGGAGTCTACGCTATCTTTTTTTCCCACTCCTGGCACCAGTGCCCCTACCAGGATAGGACACTTTTTATTCTGGGACTTTTGCACCCAGCTGTCTTTTTTATTTTTAACCTACTTCTGTCCATGATATATGCTATATAAAATATAGTGTATATTTCGTTGTTTTCTAGGTGAGGTTTTGAAAGAACAGGGTCTGCCTCATGAAGGTACTCACCAAGACTTGTCCTTTGCTCACTAATTTTTCGAAGGTACTCACCAAGACTTGAAAATGAATTCATATCCAGCAATATTATTCTCCTTTGCTCACTAATTTTATCATCTCTCCATTTAGACCCCTGATTCTGCTGGAATAATGTATAGATGCAGTGAGAGCTATACTAAGAAAAATATGTTACATTGTGAAATATATACAGGATGGCACAATGGCACAGTGAGTGAGTAGAATTGTTGCATCAAAGCAAGAGGTCCTTTGGTTCAGTTCTCAGCCTGAGTTTCTTTTTTGTGGTGTTTTCTTGTCTTTCCTTTCTCTGCTTGTCTTTTCAACAGACAATATGTTTTTTTACATTCCAAGACATAAAAGTAGATGAATCTGTCCATTCATGCTTATGAGTCATTTCTTGCTCCTATAACAAGTCTTTGAACTGTCATCCACATGGTTTAGGAGACTCTCAGTTATCCATAGGTGTGTTCATTGTGTGTGTGTGTGTGTGTGTGTGTGTGTGTGTGTGTGTGTGTGTGTGTGTGTGTGTGTGTGTGTGGTGGCTGAGGGAGTGATACAGAATAAAAAGCCTGGCATTCAACTTCCATTCACTGCTTGGCTAGTAAACTCTAAGGAAGGAAGCTGCTTTTCATGGAATGAGGTAAGAGTTGGACGTGACTCAGCAGTATTGGACGGAAATAAATACAAGTTTTTTTATGTTATGCTTGGTATAACTTTTGATTTTTTTCTTACCAAATCAGAGGAATGACAGTGGGACAGCCATGGTCCTATTTTTATTATAAGATGTGTCCCAGTCAGTGAAATTAAAAAAAAAAAGTTTAATAGTTATATTAATAAGACTGAACTATTTTGGATTTCAGTAGTAAGCTAGTTATTCTGTTATGAATTTTTAGTTTTAGCTCTCTTTAAGAAATAAAAAAGGAACTGTAGTCAAGGGCGCCCGCAGGCAGGTGCAAGGGGGTGCACTTGCACCCCCCTGGAATCGACTAGCTGGTAATGGTAGATTAATCTTATTTTAATTTAAAAAAATTTTTTAGTTCTTCTTTAAGAGCCCTTGCATCTGTGCGACTTGATGTTTTACGTCTTCATCTTCGCCAAGTGAAGTTTGAATTACAAAGAAGACGTTTGGACTGGATTTCACGGACCAATGTACAAATGACAGGTAGGTGAATAGCAACATAATAAGTACTTTTCAGTAATATTATTGTATGTTTACAGAGATTCTTTGCTCACCATGCAACTTAAATGGTTTTAGTTGAGTTACTTACAGTAAGCGTAGTATCGGAAGCAGACCTACGTGTCGTTTTGTTGGTACAGTAACTTAGAAATATACTATTTAATTGTTATTGATGGCAGAAATAATATTTAATGAAAAGTAGCAGTACACATTAATTTCTTGGTCTTTGCAGGTGGACATGGTAACACAGCAGCAGTTTTACAATAAGGAACCAATTCACTTAAAATTAACACTACAAGCAGAATTGCAGGAGCTCAAAAGATTTTAGTCTGGTATATTTTAGACCAATCTTTGCCTACTAAAAAGGTATTATTTAATGCACACTGGAAAATATTTAGTTTTTGTGTGGTTTATTTGCAATGAGTTGACACCTTATGAAAACTAACATAGCTGTACATTCATTCAAAATGTTTTAAAGTTCTTGTTCCTCCCCAACTTGAATCAACATGAGTTTTCTAGTGCTGCAAGCATAGATACACCCTTGTAAGTGCCATAAATGCAGTTCTGCTAATTCTCCAAGTATATCTACAGATATTTCCCAATCAGATTGTTTCCAATAAATTTCTAATATACTCCAGTAGTTCCTGATTTTTGCATGACAATAGAAGGAAGCTCTGTGGTTACCATCTCTCACAATGAGTCTCCTTATCTTTTACATTAGCTACTGTCTCTTCAGTAGACCTCCCTACAGTAACTTTTTTCTACATAGCCCTTCCTTTTTATAGGAATAGTGTGGGTGGTGGTCTCATTCAGGATAAATGCATGGGTTCTTCCTCATCCATACCACCCCATACCGGTCACTAGGGGCCACAGTGCACATACAGACACACATTTGTGTATCTATGTACTCACTTTAGTCTATATATTGGAGTGTCTATGCACTCATTATAGTCTATGTATTTGTGTATGTATACTGACAATTATAAAAACGGCAGTATGCTGTTATGCTTGCCCATTTCCAGTGCCAAGATTTGTACTTTGAAGATATGTAAGGAATGGCAACAGCATGTGCTGAAGTCTCTGTCAGAGCCAGTGCTGCAATTTGTGCTTCACAGCTGTCTACACCATTGCAGAAGGTGCAGGCAGTGTTTACCATTACCTGATAGAACAATAGATAGTGGACAGATAGTGGGCCATTTGGAAGTGAAAAAGGGGTATTGAAGGAAACTAATCAACATGTGGAATCCAGGTGTGTAAGGTAGGTTTATTTCTGTGGACACAAAAATGTGTAATATTAAAATTATTAGCTATAGGGACCTTTTAGTGCCCTGTAAGGATCATATTAGAGCTGTCTCATGCTTTATCAGTCTGGCGCATGTAATATGATTGTTGTATATTATGTGCTGCAGAGAATTCTGGGTTTGAACTAGATGGTTGATGACCTATGCAACCCTTTAACAAGATTTGGAACTCCTTAAAATGGGAACTGTTGGAACATCCCTCCTTATTTTGAAGTGATAATCTAGAGTGAGTTGTATTGTATCTATGTTGAATACTTTATCCTTGTATCGTTATCTGTACTTTTCCTTTTGCATTAATACATGTGCTTTCCATTGCTGCAGATGTATTATTTAATCTAACTGTGTTCTCAGACATTCACTATAAGCCATAAACTGATGAGAATTAAACCATTATAGAGGTAATTTTATCACTAATTTGATGGTTATGTATCTATTACTTTAACAAATGATAACATAGTTCCTTCATTTTATTTCTTTTCAAAAATTTAGGTCCAGTTTTTGTTTCCTGTACTGGAAGAAATTGGGTTCATCTGCTCTATTTCTGAACAGCATTAAATGATATGTAATGCAGTCCTTTTTTACTACATACTTCAGCCTTCTGAGATAATCTGGAATTGTTGAGCAAATACAGGTGACCACTTTTGCCATTTGCCCAAATAGCTAACTCTATATTAATGGAGCACATCTTAATTGGTTGTGCTTTGACTGTTAACTACTGCAGGCAGCACACTCATTCATTGACTTTAGTGACAGCATTTTAATAAAAGAAGTCTCAGTATCTCAATAGATTTGCTGGTGTGCATTATGCTGTTGCTAAGTTCCTAGGTCAGCCTGAGATGTGTTCCTGTATGTCTTCTCAGTTGCTCTAATGACATTGTTACAGTTCCTTGTCCTACCTGCTTCAGAAACTGAATGTGGTGCTGTTTTATTCCTATAACTACCTGTACATTAGGTTGTTTAAACTGCAGAGAAATTGATTTAAAGCAATGTTTGCTAATTAATTTTCAGATTGTGACTTCTGGCACCCATCTACCTCCTTTGTCTAAGTAGTAAAGTACTGTAAATTGCCTATGACCAGGAATTTAAAATCATTTACTATTATTTCTGTGCAGTGCTGCAAATTGTTTCTGAGATTTCTAACATAGTTAAAGAAGGCTTTCTGGTTACCCTGCACCTAGCTGGTTATTTTTTACCTCATATCTGGCTTTGATTGATTTGATCAGGGTAACAAGCTCCCTATTAAGTTTAGCAAGAGTGTCCTTAGCATCTTGAGAGTTTAATTTATTTTTGTAGGCAAAATGTTTTCTTTTATTACAGAACCTGTTTATATGTGGGTTTGACTAAATGGAATTATTCTTAAATGTGGCTTTCTATTTACTTCAGAGGGGGATAGATATGTCTATGCAGCTATTTACATGTGCATAGGATTTGACAGTATAGGATTCCACATAATTCAGGCCATCGCTAGTTTTAGTAAATTAACCTTAGCATAATCTCTGAAAACAGAGGTACTGGAATATGTTTTGGCTTCAGTCTTCTAATGGATGTGACTGATTTGTGGTCCAGTTTAACTAGGGAGGAAGTGGCAGTTGGTGGACACCAAAGTTGTCCCATATTGTTAAGGACCAAGTCCAGGATTTTATCACTCCTGTTTGGGTAGAGACTAACTGATCTAGCAGCAACCTCTATTAGTTAGAAATTTCTTGAATGTCGATTTTACTACAGAGATTGTGTATATTTTTACTGATACGGTGGACTTGAGTAGACTTTTATGATGGAAATGTTCTGAATTGGGCAAGGTGGATGCTTTTTGTTTCTTTTACTGGAAAAATTTACAAAACAATAATTTTAAAATGCCCTTTAACAACTGTACTGTATTGTACAAGGAATATAATGTAATACAGTCAGGAAGGTGTATCAAGAGCATGTGTATGTTATGTTCGAGGGGCCTATGATTTTGAAGACAGCCCAGAGTTATTATTTGCAATTGGCAAAATGTATTTTCTCTGAAAGTGGGTTTCAGTGCTGTTTCAATGCATGTGAGTTTCAAGTGCAGAGAAGTTTTAATGTTGGTCTATTTTCATTGAGAATGCATTGCTTTAACAGATATGTATTAGGGTTTGTGCTGTAAAATGCAAAATAAAACTTTCAAATGAAATCCTAAATCATAAGTAAAGCAGTATGCACATTATTTTTTATGGAAAATGGGAAAAAAAAACCAAGGAATGGAACATTGAAATGGCTGCAGGGAGGCTCCATTTGTCCATGATTTTGTGAGGGGGTATCAAACTCAGACAGCCCCGTTGAACTATACCTCTCAGTTGTCCATATCTTTGCAGAATTAATAGGTATTTGCTGCTTATTTTTGGTTTGTTCCTCATAAAATGTGTGGTTTTCTAGCAAATCATTTAGGAATGAAGCCATTAAATGACAGACACTGAGTTTCAGATGTCATAACCTTCAGAAAAATGCATGCTAATGCAAGACTGTCTAAGTTTATACAAGAGCAATGTTTAGTAGTGTTTGTATGTTCCCCAATATATTTGGCCTTGTTCAGATTTCCTGCATTAAGAGGTTGAGAGGTGCGTGCAAATCACTTTGTAGATTATGAATATCCAAACATCTCAATTGTCCCCAATTCTGGCTCAAAATGTTGCTCTCCCCTAATAATCCCTCCTCCAAAATGGCAATTTTGGAAGAAAATGTGGAGGGTTTACAATTATAACTGTAATGATCAGTTATAGATTACCTTTATTTCAGAAATGCATGTGGATGCTCTTATTTTGTTAGCTGCTTCAAGTTAACTGTTATTAAAAAGATGTCCCTTTTGCTAGGTATTTTGCATCACATTTTGGTCTGTTTTTCATAAAATTGTGGTTTCTGGCAAATTAGTGGCAAGTCATTAAAGATTGAAGTTAGAAAATAATGGCAGACATTTGAGTTTCAGATTTTATACCCTTCGGAAAATTTGTACTAATGCAAGATCTACCTGTTCTATTAAGTTAAGAGCAATATTTAAAAATTGGCCTTATTTTTGGGCCTGTGTCCCACTTCTAGTTCTATGTATGGCTTTGTCCAGATTTCTTGCTCTGAAGTTGAGAGGTAGGAGTGTCAGAGCCATCACTGTCAGCCAGAGACATTTCAAATTATGACATACTTATTGCACCCCAGCCCCCATTGTAGTGGCTCGGGATGTGTCCAAGGAAGACAAGAAGCAGTTATGCAGTAAGTGTGCAGAGTATTCCCCCATCCAAGGTAGATCACAAATCACTGTGGCTGTTCATCTGTCCTTGATTTTGCAAAATGTTCTGGTTTTCTATCAGATTTTATATTGATTTATGCTTCTTATTATTCAGGAACTGCATGCTATCACAGTGTCCTGTTGCTCTGTTTAAGTAGCCATGGTTTAATAAACATCAGGTAAGCTTGTTGGAGATTGTAAGATGCAAGTAAGCTTTAGTAAGCTTGTCAGACATTGTAAGATGCAAGTAAGCTTTAGTAAGCATATTGTTAAAGAATTACCAGCATTGAAAGCCTTTTCGTTGTTGCCATGCAGAGAATATTTACATAACTAGATAATGTATAAGCCTTGGGTATTGAAATGCATATGACAGTATTTGTAATAAAAGGACAGGATTACAGTATTTTCAGAAGCTCATTACATTTTATTGGAGACCAGTGTCTTATAGCAGTGTTTGTGTGTTAGTACACTTGTAGTTGGGTGGCTTTAATGGTATATGGTAAATAAGCATTGCTACCTTACTTAAAAAAGCCCTGCAACAACTAGCTCTACACTGAAGTCAAAACATAATAGCTCTGGTGGGTAAATGTACTCTGTAGTAATCAAAAAAGCGAATGTTTGAAATAACTACAGCTTATGTTCAAACACAATAGGTAGTGATGAAACAATGCTCTGCTAAAATGCTTTAATGCTCCACATTGCTGAGCTGCAATCACTAGCTACCAGGATTTCACCCACTTCAGATCAATCACGGTGCAGTGCAACCTTCCCAGAACTAATTCAAGTCTGACCAGAATTATTTGGTGTGTGTATAAGAGGGAGGTAGCATACCCCTCAGCTGTCAGATTTTGCCCCATATTCCTCTTAAAAGGATTGAAGTTGCTAAATAATGAGACATTTCAGTTTTAGATGTCATTTAGAAAAATGCATACTAACACAAATCCTGTTACTCTTGTATTTTTCTAAGTTTGAGAGCCATATTTATAATCTGTCCCTATTTATTTTAGGCTTTGTCAAGATTTCGGTGTGGTATCTTTGTAAGAGAGAAAGTGAAATGCCCAAGTTAGAGTTAGCAGGTGGAATTTTCAAGTGCATTTTCAAGGAACTGTGAGTTTTAGTTCACTGCTGCTCATGCCAAGTCTATTTACAATGTGCAACCATTTTGTTTAGCAAATGGTATCTCTATTGTGGTATAAAGTTTTAAAGCTGTTAGTAGCACCACAAGTAGAATACTTGCATCTTAATGTAAAGGCTTGTGGTTCTATTCCTACAGCATATACATTTGTATGCTGCAGTCCTCAGGATGTCCTCCTTTGGATGAGATGCCTAATAACTATGAACCTGTTTTTCAGCTCGCCATCCATTTTCTATTGCAATATACCAGCTTACCATATTTTTAATTTAACATAGGCAATTTATTCTTTGACGGCAGCAGGCACTGAATTTGTAGATGAAACACTGAAATATACAGTTTTCTAGCAACAACATCTTCATTAGTTTCAGATATCTTTAATGTGGAATTATTCAGATTACTTTTACCGACACTCAAACAAGTGTTGCTGTATAATAAAGGGATATAATTCAATTATATATTATAATTAATACAATCAGCTAAATCAAATAACTTTTGCATGGAAACAGTTCAAAGGTAAATAACCTGCCACTGGCCAGATGCATTTTCTCTGAATGTGGGTTTCAATGCCGTTTCATTGAATGTGAGTTTCAAAAGTAGAGAAGCTTTAATGCCAAGTCTGTTTTCATTGTAAGACTATTGCTATGTTTAGGTTTAGTAAATGTCTCAGTGTTTGGGCTATAATGTTTGAAATAAAAGTTGTAAATTAAATCCAACTGCCTGTTATCATTGTAGAACTAAAGCATAACACAGTATGCACACAGATTTGAACAGTGTCTACAGTAAATGGGGAGAAATAGCCAAGTAATGGGACACTGGAATGGCGGTGTGGGGCTCTGGGTTTGCACCCCCCTGCAAAAAATCCTGCGGGCTCCCTTGACTGTAGTACAAACTTCTTTACAAAATAAATAGTGAAAAGGATACATTTTTATATGCAATAAAGTAAATATCTGAATGACATTAAAAAGCAATGCAATGAAATCCTCAATTAGGGCTTTCAAGTAAACTGTTAAAGACAATGTTTATTAAACATATTAACTAATGCCAGGACATGTTTTTTTTTCTCCTCATGGACCTTGACAGTAAGTTATATGATGAAATAAAAGATGAGATATTGAAAGACAAGAGCTCAGTGTAGATACCTTATTTTAATTATAGGAACCTCAGAAAAACAGGCCTAAATTTAGGGAACAGCTATATGTACATCATTTATTGTTATGAGGCAAAAGGTAGACAGTACATAATAGAAAAAAGTGTAGAATACTGTAGGGTAACAAGATGCTTATGAGTACTGTTGGAAGAAAGCAAAGAAAAACTCTACCCTATAACTAAAAAAAATCTGTTTTTTCACTCTGTCTTTGTTTCTTTACCTATTTTAACACATCAAAATCACTCTAAGTGCTTTATTTGTAATTTTAGCCTATTTTCCACAACGTGGCTACCAATGGGGCTTGATGGATCAACATGATCTTATTCTGCCTCAGCCCTTTCTCTTTCCCATAATACTTTGTATGACTCATGTCAGACATAATGAAGCAACTTTGAATTCCTACGCCATTGACATATAATGGGATTTGGGAGGGTCACTGTTATTTTCTTTAACTTTTGTAAAAGGACTGCTTCTTTTCAGTCTCTTGTTTGTTTGTGTCTTTTGGCTTTTCCCGGCTAGGGGACGCCACAGCAGAACTCCGGTCCGCTAATGATTGGTAGTTGATTTTTACGTGCCGAGTTACCAGCTCTGATGCACAACCTTCAACGAAGGTACGCCCATTCACGCATGTCTCCATGCAGAAGACGCTCTAGCTGAGAATCGAACCAGACAGCGTCTTACTGTGAGGAGACAAAGCTACCACACCACCACCGCAAATCACCCTTATTTATGTTTGGCTCAGACCTTGGTTTACACTATACTTAGAAGTTATCCAGCTACAGCCAGAAAAGTAACTAAATTGCAGGCTTTTATTCAGGGTTTTCTTTTGTAGTCTTTGGAATTGAATCTGCAAGGGTCTCTCAGTGCAGTGACAGTTTTAAAGGTTTTAAACATATATAATATGACCCAGTTTCTATGTTATTAATTCAACTAGATTGCTATATAAAGGGTTAACAAGCATATTTATATACTGAAAAATGTAGCAAAAAATACATTACATAAGCATTATTTTGGTAAGGGATGCACATTTTTTTATATAGTCCCTGTTTTAGAGGTTTTAAATGCACCTTTGAGAGGTAGAGGCAATAATAAGCTATGAGCTATTGAAAAGTGCTTTTGGCTTATTATGGTAGTCTGTAAGGTGCTCTGGGTTGAATGAAGTATAAAACCTAATTTAAAGAACAGGCCACTCACTGAATGCTTAAATGTGACCTAGTTAAAGAAGCTGAAGTATCAATTTCTCTTGTTTATAAATGTTTTAGTTTCCTTTTAACAGTCTGAAAAAACATGGCCTGATGAAAGTGCTTACTGTTTTCATTTTATCTTAGATTATAGCTTTTTTTATGACTGAGTGCATACCACTTTGCACTGTTGCTATATTTTTACGGTACAGATGCTGACAAATTATGGTCTGTATTACTGAAGATCTTTTCTGAAAGACATACAGATGCACTGGATGGACATATCCTGTACTGAAGGCATACTGTTCTGAGCAAAGAGACTCAAACTTTCAGCAGCTAAATGCAGACTGCTTTTTTTCCTATCTTGCTATAGAAGATGCTAAGAATTAGTAATGGATTGTAGTTATCAGTACACGTTATGTATTTATTTATCCTTTGCTTATATTGTTAGTCCCACTTGGCTAATAGTCTCTTTTCAGGGCAGACTCAAGGTGGTATTTATACTACTATGGGTAATATGTTCAGGACATCAAGAAACTTTCCCTACTTTTTTGATAGATGATGTGGGATCTTTTACATCCACCTGAGCTACCATCAACTAAAGCAGAGGAGGCATCAGTCTGATGTCTCATTCAAAGGATGTGACACTCAGGAGTGCAGCACACCCCTTATACTGCCCTGCAGTGTCAGTAATCGAGATACCTGGTTTGGGAGTAGAACCCACGGCCTTCTGCACCAAAGGTGAGTGTGTTACTTGTCACACACTGACACTGCTGGACAATGAAGGCTTATTTGCTTAGGGATAGGGATTACCTTTTGTCATTTTCAATTTTAAAGGAAAGAAATAATGATCATAGGGATATAGTAAAATGTGAGTTAGTGGTTATGTGGCAAAAGGTGTAAACGTTTTCATAAAATTGAGATGTGTGTCACCAGAGGTAAGTTCGGTAGATCTGGGCACCCTTTCCAGCAAGCTGTAGCCTTTAGGCAGGTGTATACTTATGCCCATTCACTAATGCTAGAGAACTGCTTTACACTGGCACACAATTTCTTAAACTACACTGAAAGTCACTTCACTGAGCATGCCACACACATTCAAACAACCATAAGCATCACATTTAGGAAACAGTTCTACAGCCTGACATGAGAGGGGAGGGAATAGCTTTTATCCTTCTATTTACTGACTCTTATTTATTATTTTATTTATTTATTTGACATTTGTTGATCGGGAAAGTCTGACTGTGCTAGTGCCCTTTTTCAGCGGAGGCCCGGGAAGAAAATCTCTACAGGAAAAAACAAATTAGCTGAGTTGTACTTCATAAGTTCCACAGAGAAACAGAAAATGCATAACTACAATTTAAGTATAACATCCAATAGCACTATACAGTTAAGGGGAAGCATTCAGTGGCATAATAAAAATATACACTGAAAATGAAAATGCTTGCAAGCATATGGACCTGGGGTACAAAATAGGATTTTATAGTTCACAGTCAGGCATGTTAGTATGAGAAGAAGTAGAAGGCAATTATGTTTTGACAAAGCTGGATGGAAGAGAGACAGCATAGTGCTGTGGGTAGGTTAAAGAATTTGGAGAATTTTAGTGAGTGTTTATAGCTGTGGGAATGATAAGAGTATTACTGAGTGCAGTAAGGAGGTATGATAGATACGAGTAAAGTGATAGTGTAGGGGAGATAGATTATGATCTTGATGATGTGTTTTAAATTAATTTTGAATTTTAAAGTGTTTGTCAACTGTGTAAGTAAATTAGTTATTGGGAATCCCTTTTAGCCACAACCTGGGTTACAAAGTCAATAGTTAATACAAAAATACAATATATATATATATATATATATATATATATATATATATATATATATATATATATATATTTTATATATATATATATATATATATATATATATATATATATATATATATATGTATCTATAGGGATACTTTAGAGTAGCCAATAAATGGGTCTATATTATATCAGCAAATGTTTAGGTTGCTGAACACCTAAATGTCGACCCCTAAACATCAAAAGCTACAAACCACGAACAGCCAATTACGCTAATTTTTTTACAGGGTAAAAATTTGCTTGGCCGGCAGAAAACAAAACATACTTTTAAGCCCTAATCAAATGGGGGGCAATGGTATCACCCCCCCCGATGTGACGACCCCCCCTAACTAAATATACTAACTCCAAGATCGTTCTACATCGGGGAAAATAGCAAATTCTTGATGATGGCCAAGCAAATTTTTTCCCTGTAAATAAATTCAAGCAATTGGCTGTTCGTGCTTTGTAGCCTTCATCGTTTAAGGGTTGACGTTTAGGTGTTCGGTAGCCTAAACATTCGCTGATATAATATAGACCCTAATAAACTGGTATGCTTTTGAAATGGGGAGGAAATTGAGCACTGGAGAAAACCCACTTAGACACAGGGAGAACATCAAACTACATATAGATAGCGACCAGAGATCAGTACTGAACCATGGGTGCTGGAGCGCTGAGGCAAAGATTTTAAGTACTTAACTGCAATGCTACTTACTAACTTGTATATAATCTTAACCCGTTAATTGCCATGATGCCTACAAACTTGCATATAATCTTAACCACCTGCTATGCATTTCTGCACACTAAAGAGATTTTAGAAGAGGTACTATGTCAGCTTATTGACGGGTTTGCTTTGTATTTTGATTACAAGAATATAATTATTCATATTTAACTCGCTCCTCAGCTTTAATGGGGTACATCCTAAGATAATAATGATGAATTCCAAGACTGTTAGAGCTTTACATTGAAACACTACAGCATTTTACGTAGATTACCTGCAGATGTATTCAATTCTCCATGCCTAAACTCATAAAAAGATCAGTTTAGATTGCAAATCTTTCCTTATTACAAGTAGAATCCCGTTCCCTTTCTCATAGGACTGTGGTATTTAGCCTATTGGTCCTGAGTTGAGAACAGTTTGGACAATAAATTCATTTTATAGCATCTCAGTGCTTGAAGCATAGAACTTAGATTACATGAAACTCTAAGTTAGGGAGTTCAGTTTGTCTCCTTAATGTTTCACTGGACAGAAACAACATACAGAAAGTAACACTTTGCAGTGCACTCAGCAAACATTTGCATCTAAGGTTCACTGGTAAAGAGCTAGGTTATCTTGTACAGTTGCCTGATTCCACTCCCCCTCTTATAAAAAGGCCTTCCTTGACTTAAGGACAAAAAAGAAAAGGATTTCATCTCTGAAACTGTTGCAAAACCACGTACTACTAATGCAAGAAGTGGCTTGCTACATTTAAGATACCACACAAGCATGCTTCAGTTAGGTCTGCAAACAGTATTGGCCTTCATTTGTGGTCACGGCTGAAGTGCTCAAGCACTTCATGTGTGGTACCACTCCAGATGCATCCCCTAACATGTTGCACTTTGGGCAGTTGCCCCCTTTGTTCCACCCTAGCTATGCCTGTGCAATGGTATAGAAGCCATACCCCTCTGCAACATTTTTATTCAGCAAAGCTGTACTTGATAAAACAGGTAGATTTGTCTTCCCTCTTAAAGCAAAAGATATAACTGAGTCAGTTGAAAGAAAACAGCATTCTGTTTTCACATATTTGGGTAACAAATATTATTTCTGCTAGAATGTACACATTTTCAGAGTATCAGACATAATTTACATAATTATGCACATATTTATTAGTCACTTATACACTTCTATTTCATGAGAATCACCGCAGTGTGTTGCAATTGATTTTCCCCACTTTGAAACTTTCACTTGTGGTGGGTTGAACAAGGCCAGTGCAGCTCTCTCTTGTCTATTTACTGGGCCACTGTCACTTTCTATAATGTTACCCTGCTTCTCACTATCACCACATCAGCCATCAATTCCCTCAGGCCCTGGGACTATGGCTTTACTGCATTCAATCTGTGACTCCTGTGTTATGCCCAGTTTAAGCCATTTGTTAACTACTTTCTGTATGTTATTTCTTTAGGTTTCTGGTGTTTTGTGAGCTTGTAAGCTAACTTTTTTGCTTGGTTTTGAACCAAATTTACACTGGCAGACAGTTATGAATGCACCTCCTTGCTCACTAAAATAAACTTCCTCATTTCCTGTTCCTATGGCTTGGATAAGGTATTCATTACTTGAATGGCAGGCAAAGAAGCAAGCATTCTCTCTTCACCAGATTCATTGAGATCTACTGCTAAGCTAACTGTACAGATTCAGGCTTCCTATCGCAGTTTTAGAATGGTATTCTGGCCTGATCCTGTTATACTGACTGACTCTGCGGTTTCCTCTTTTATTCTGTTATCTGAAATGGACTCTGCCATTTACTGAAATATCTGTTCAATGCTGAAGGAGCCAACTCTAAGACCTGCTCTACAGCTTTAAAATCCCTTTTTATTTTATGTCTTTTATACACTCTTTGCTCTGTGTCCTTAAGTCACCTATCACTTGGTACGATGAGACCACGCTGCCTGCCTAGAACCGAGGTTTACTCTGGTCCTTTGGAAAGATGCCAAGCATTTCTGATTGCTGAAACTATTCAGCTGCAAATTTGGCTAAAACAGATATCCTATGTTCATCCAGATTTTCTACTTCATATTTAATATCTACAGTTGTACAAAATAACTAGGTTTTCTACTATTTCCACAGATCTCTTCTTTCTTGGAGAATGTTGTACACAAATTCTACATTTTGTAATGCAAACTACTGTTATCCTTGGACATCTCACTTGTGTGCCAGGTTTACAGAGTTTCTATATAATAATTAATAGCATCACTAAATGTTTTGTTGGAAGTATTTTTTGTCTGCCTTGGTAATATTGTTTTCTTTGTCAGTACATTTGCTGCATTGTGTTGCTTAAGAGAGCTTAACTACTGTTTGCCAAAGTCTTCTATTTTGTCCATTAGAACTAATTTTCATTGCACTCGTTGTACTGTCATTTTGGGTTTTAAATGCACGGTTTACAACACACAGTCTTTGCTACTTATCAACAGTTTTAGTTTTGATACAGGCATCGTAGCTTTTAGCCCTGACACTTCCTTGTTTGTTCCAAAGAGGTAGATCTGCATAACTGGTGTATCCATACTAACTAAAATGTGCACACCTTCCATGTCAACCTGTTTCTGTTGAATGTCTGGAAATAATCATAGGTAGATTACAGTTGTCTGTGATTTCCGAAGTACACTTCATGTCACTTGCAATTATCAGGTTTGATCCACTACATTTAACAGGGATAATACACATTTTGGGTTCTTCAGTCTTCTGATCCTCCACCCTGTCACTTTGAGGCTGAATTGCTGTTCTAAGAGATACATAATACAAACTAGATAACCTGTCTGTCTTTTTTGTGCTCTGGCCAAAACATGCAAGCCTGTTTAGAACCCTGTCGCTGTTTATTACTGCAAGTATACTTACTGTAGATAAGAAGTAGGAAGTTTAGTTGAGCTATATTTTCCTGTGCTTTGTTCAAAATGTTATCTTCCCAGTCTTGGCCTTTTAACATTTAAAGTGCTTAAGTGAAGATCAGCCAACTCTTGAGTGTCTTCATATTCAACCTGTTGTGAGGAAAACAATTCTATCTCCTCACCTACTGGAGTGTCAGTGTTTAACTTTTTTCCCTAGATGTGGCAAGTCAAACCAGTATTATTTAGTCTCAGGTGCTGCTGTCATAGTTTTTCTTGTTTCCTTTTGTTCTATACCTGATGCATAGAACCCGCTTCCTTTTTCTTAGACTGCCTCTATATTTGCCGTATCATTAGAGATTGGTTGAAGGTTAACTTATCTGTCAGTATACACTATTGTCTCGTCTTTCTTTCCTTTATGTGTCTCCACATCTGTGTCAGAGTGACTGAACATCACCCTATCAAGTACTTTTTTCCCCTCTGGTTTGCTTTTTCCTTACAAAAGGCATCTTAGAACAGCAGACATCTTCAGTTTGACTTTTCTGCTTACTTACAGATATCTGCTGGCTACAGCTGTCTGTTATTTGGTTTCTGTGTTAAACTGAAATAAATGGGTTTACAACTCTGAAAAGGCACTATTTCTCCCTTTTTAGGTACCCCAGTAAATCTTTCCTTTTTGTTATACTTCAAGTAATATTCAGTATCTATTTGGTTGCACTAGACTGTGGTCCAAAATCATACAGTTGTATTTGCTACCATGTAAGCTTTAAGAAGAAATGTTCTAATACCCTGTATGTAGTATGGTGTTGGAATTATTAAAGCAAATAAAGCCTCTTCACACTACATCCCTTCTCTTACTTCCTCTTTCCTCTGCACTACATATAAATCTTTCTCTCACCCCGTTTCCCTACGTCTTCCTCTTACTCCCTATTCTCTCCTTCCACTATCTATAAAAGTCCACAGTCCTCTTTGTAATCTCCTACATCACTCCTTTCTTCACCCTCTGACTACTTTCGTCATCACACACTAACTCCCTTCTTCATGCTGATATTTCTGTCTCATCCTTCACACAGTTTTCTCCCGCTTTGCTTCTCGTGCTCTCATTCTACTCTCACCCTTCACCCACTTGTTCCTACTTCTTTCTACACATACTTTTTCTGCGCTGTCATTAATTGCACTTTGTTCTTCTATGATATTTCTAAACTGTAACTGTATTCTCTTATAGTCTATCCTTTTCAAAATAATGTATTATATTTTTATAGTTCCTATGTGTAGCCTTAGTTAATCAACTGGTATTTTCATTTTATACTCAGACTTTCCCAGTAATGTCAAATAAATATGAGCAAGCATTATTTGCCATCTAGAAGCTTCAGTAGGATGTAACTGCAGAAACACCATGAGGTTCCACTGAGCTGTAATGAGTTAAATATTAGTGTAGAGCATTAATGCTCTAAGCTATTAATGAGCTTCTTCCTCTGAAGTCAAGTTGCAGACTTTGATTTCCTTCTGCCTCCTTTGCCAGCTGTGTGACTGTGAACAAATCAATTGACAAGACAGTGTTCCTGAGTCTCCCCTGGAAAGAGATACTTGCATCCAATAAGCTTTCCTGGTTAACAAATGTATACAAATACAAAATAACCCCTTATCCAAAGATCCCTTTTCTTTAGTTCTGCTAGTCACTTCTTCCTGATTACAAAATTCTGAGGTCATAATACTACTGTTGCTCTCTGCATTGTTACATTTTCAGGCTGAAATGACATTTCTACTCTCTTTTTTGAGGTACTTCCAGGCTGTGGTATATTGTTATGCAAGTTCCTTCCTTCTGAGTCTTCCCTCACCGGTTGCTCTATCATAGCAAGATGCAATACTTTAATGTGCAGTATCCCCCCCATTTTTAGGATCTGTTCATATATGATACTGTTTTACGTAATATATTTCTTTAAAAGGTGTATTATATTCCTCTCTCTGTCTTTCTGGCCAAATGTTTGTACTGTTATGGCTTTCCAGTGTAGTGAAGACTTTGTTGGGTTCATGCACTTCAACATGTGTCTGGCTGCTGTTCAAACCTTGCTAAGTGAAAATATAGGACCATATGCAAGCTGATTCACTTGCTGGTCTCCTCACACTGAAGTGGTTGTATACCAAAAGAACTACATGATTTTCCAATTGCCACCAGGAAAGTAGGGAAACTATTCATGTTATTGAGTCATGTGTTAGATTGTGTAGACTAGCACTGCATTAATTTCCTCACAGGCAATAATTGTACTTCTGCCTAATTAAGAGGATGCTGGTTCTTTCCACCATGAATGTATTCTACTGTTTATTAGCAATAGTTTGCTTTGCATATACATACTGCACCTTTATAAGTGTTACAACACTGTCTGAGGTTAACAGACCTACACACTGTCTGAGGTTAACAGACCTTAATTAATTTTGCAGTAGTACAGTAACAGAAGGCAGTTTCACCTATCCTAGCAGATAATTTATCACATTGTATAGGCATAACATCACTAGTAGTATACTTTTCAGGGATAACAGTTTTTACAGGAATAACAGTGTTACTTTCATTGGAAATTGAATTATTTGACCTTTTCCCCACAATTAAAACAGAATATAAACACAGCTGTTACTTTTGGTTTGTTACAACCATTTGACATAGTCTAGGCCTGTAGTAAAACCTTTCTCAGATCTTTACATTTTCATGGCATAACAGTCTACTAGTACAACAATACTTTCAGCATCTTTTGGGACAGTGTGGCGCATCAACTTCCATAAAGCAAGGTAAAGATCCTTTGAATTTATGAATTATCATTTCTATATGTTTTCTCATTATGATGATCCTCCGGATCTAACCATAAGGTAAACACATCTTTTAAGTTACAAAAGTGCGACCTTACCATTTTGTTGTTAGAAAATGTCCAGCTATGAAACTTTTGAGCTTATGTCTTATGAGGTAGCACCAGCTCTGGCAAGGAAAGCCTTTTTGACATTTTTATAGACCTATTAATCAGTTCACTCCATGTCCATGAAGGCTGTCAATGTTTTTCCAGTTAACTAGACTGATAAAATCCTGGGTCAGTCAGCTCAAACCCATCCCTTCTGTTAAGCATACAACTCATTGGTGGAAAGATATGCCTTGAGACCTTCTTCTCAAGTATGTTGTTTTAATGGTACAACAGTTCTTGAAGTAGCTCTGATTTGACTATGTTGACCATTTCTTCTGCTGTAGTGCCAATGGTCTATGGTAATTATTCTGCTGTTGTCATCTTGGCACCTGGATTCACACACAGGTGCACAAAAAAGAAGAAAAAAATAATTTCCTGTCATACAACAACACACCTGTCGCTCTCTCTCTTTGTAGGTATTATATTCAGATTAGCAGTGAAAAGTCTCAGGACTTAACAGCAATAACCGGTACAAAAATTCCCACTTCAATCCATCAATGGTGAAAGATTAATCCAGCTGACACCACCAGTCTTTATAACAACATTGCAGCGTATTTTATACAAATGCAGATAAGTCAGGATCTCCCAAAGAAAATAAAGTCTTGTGATTTTAATTAAAGTACACATGTAGTACATTTAGTTAAGTATTATGATGAAGTCATTCAGTTTGATGAAAGCGCTTAACTTGTGGTCAGTTTTTTGTCAATAAACTTCTCTCTGTGGACTCGCAACGTTCTGCTCCTTTTGGGTTATTAGTTCAGTATTATATTAATGACAAAACATAACAGTCAGTGAATAAATATAATAAGTAAATATTGCTGGGAAAACACTCTCATAATAGCTCTCTTTGGATTTCTTCCGGTTGGAATATTTCCTGCTTCGTCCTCAAGCTGCTTTTTTCCACTTCATTTGTTTCTGTGTCTCGTAGAGCTGCTCCTTTGCACATTAAGTTCCTTTTAGTGAAGGAAAGCACACTTTTTCTGAGTTTGTCTCAGCCCTAGTTTTATATTTTCTCCAAATACTCATTCAAAAAGCTGTTCTTAATAATACATGTTCTTTTCTACAATTAAAGTAACAGATACAGTTAAATAAAACTATGACTACATTTAAAGAAAATAGCATCCTACACAAGGTTGGACCGCAAACTTTATTTATACATCCTGTAATTCAAAAGAATCATTTACACCAGTATTTACATATTTTGGTGTTACTTATACTCTTCAGTTTGGTGAGATGCACCATGCTATGATGTGCTACATTGCATACAAGGAAATCTAGATATTTCTTTCCTTAGTGTGATCTTATTATGAACTAATGTCATAATTAATGTCACTTGCTCCATAAACTAGCCAGTTATTGGTAAAGACACAAAGATTTTTAATTATTAGTGCTTGAATGAATTTTTATAAATGGCCTCAAATTCCTGGTACTCCTGTGAGTGTGTTTTTATATGTGTATCAAATCAATCTGATACTGTTTATGAAAGACCTTATACATCATAATTATTAACTTCATAGCCATCTATTTCTAACAAAGTGTAAACAATATTTCTTTAACCAGTGTGGGTAAATCAAATGATAAAATCCATGTATAGTTTAATAATAATAACTTTTGAATATATTTCAGAATTTTAATATAATCAGATATGCATATACAAATTGAAGATATTTATCGTTTTAGTGGTTTTGTTAAAACTACTATATATTGGTATAAGGACTAAAGAATTCTTGGATGTAACTTACACAGAAGGTAGAGAATTTTGAGAAAATGTTTATGTCTACTCGCCAAGATGATTTTGTGTGTGTGTGTGTGTGTGTGTGTGTGTGTGTGTGTGTGTGTGTGTGTGTGTGTGTGTGTGTGTGTGTGTGTGAAGTGGTACTCATAATATGTCTTAATCTTTGCATTGTGACTGTAATACTGGTTGTTCAGTGCATATAGGTAGAATTTATTGCTACTGCCAAAGTGTACATTTGCATTTAATTGGTGTTAAACTATGTACCATTTATTGCCTAAATAGCTGAATGGTTCTGAAAAAGACTTGTAGTTTTGCAAAATATTAAGACCAGTGGCAGTAAAGGTGCATATGCCTTATAAATATATACAGGTGAGCTTGAGTTTTCCTTTGATGAATTCCCCTCATATTATCAGTCAAGAGTAGGACATATGTGTGCAAGCCCACCCACCATTGTTCTTGGGTAAACGCTTCCGATTTTGTTTGTTGAGTACCAAGTGGGATTGATACTAAGGAATCCTTTGACAGCTACAGTGACTTGCATTGTAGTTCCAGTATATGATACTGTGAGTCATATTTTTTTTACAAACTAAACTGTTGGGAAAAATGTTGTGTCCTCTTTGTTTTGGAATTGAGAATATTTTTGAGGCATATATAACTGTGTTCATTTTTGCTACCTAGTTTAGCTGCAAGTTGTTGTCGTCTTTCGGCTTTTTTCCCAGTTAGGGGTTGCCACAGCGGAACTCGGGTCCGCTAATGATTGTCAGTAGATTTTCATGGTGCCGAGTTGCCAGCTCGATGCCCAACCTTCAACAAAGGCACGCCCATTCATGCATGTCTTTCAGAACACCACTCGACCTGCGGGGATGACATGCAGGCTCCACATGGAAGGCACTCCCTGCACACTAGCTGAGAATCGAACGGGAGAACGTCTTGCTGTGAGGCAACAATGCTACTGCTGCACCACCGCGGATGGACAAGATCTTCATTTTTTTCTCACATTTTAATTTACTAGTTAACACTACTCACTTGTAGCATTGCATAGCTAAAACACCAGAACTGGGATTTATAAAGATGAAAACAAGAACTAGTAGACAGGTGAAGTACAGCAGTCCAAAAATAAAATACAACAGTAAGCAAAAACTGCTCACTAATGCCACAGAGACGGCCCGGCCTTCACAAAAAAAAAAAAAAAAAAATTCTCAAATAGAATAAAAATCAAATGAAAGTTTAATGGCAAGAAGTAAACATTGGTAAGTGCTTACCAATGTTTATTTTTTGTGATTAAACTTTCATTTGATTTTTATTCTCTGTGATAAGTTTTGGGGGGTTTTTTTGTACATGAAGGTTGGGCCATCTGCAGTGGTGTTACCGAGCAGTTTTTGCTTCCTGTTATAGTTATAAAGATGAGCTGCTCAACCATTCAAGGCTTGCATGTGAAAATGCCATATGCTGTAAGGGAAATGCTCATTGGGTATGAATACCCAGATCTTTGCACTACAGAGCACTCAGTCCTATACAGCTGTGATATGATAATCAGTAGTGACAGAATGGGGCAGGTGTAGCCAATTGCATGGTGCTCATGTTACATGACAGAGCGATGGGAACATGGACAGTATAGATCTGCATCTGCTGTGTGTTTCTTAAATACAGTGTTGCAGTAATGCAAGACTAGTCATCTATAGTCCAAGTAACTCCTTGTGTCAAATTGTGGTACAAGGTGCAACATTCTGATGAAGTATAGATAGATAGATACTCTGATAGAGTATAGACAAAGACATGGCCAAAAATTAAAGGTCTGTTGTTATAGTTAATGTGGGGAGGAAAGCACTGTACAGGACAGTATGTGGATAGCAAGCAGGGAGAAGTAGAAAAGGGGAATAAACAGGACAGTAGTAGGATGGGGTGGAAACATAAGGAACATTTTTTGTGGATGGAGCCCCTTTTATTTATATGAATAGAAAATAGGGTTCCCATTAAAAGTGTTGACACACCAAAAAAAAAATAAATGAAAAAGCAGTAGAAGAGAGAGAGAGAATATCGAACATTGCTGTTCTCCTTCAGACGTGTTTTTTGCAGGGGGATAAGACCCCTGGATTCCTCAATGTGGAGAGGAAGACCCTCTAAAACTTGTATATACCTACTCGGAGATTGCCATACTTAAAAATAAGGTCAAATTCCTAGAAATGGCTATCTCAGACTTGGTATATCCATGTCTGTTTTCTTGGCTGTTCGGTCTCCCTATTTCACTTAAGTGGAATCTGATATTTCAAATGGTTGCTGAGAATGGATATGGGTATAGTATTTAAGAGAGTACCAGGTATGGAAAGAAAGTGCAGGACAGTGTCTATGTTCAA
Organism: Protopterus annectens; assembly: GCF_019279795.1. Lineage (NCBI taxonomy): Eukaryota > Metazoa > Chordata > Ceratodontiformes > Protopteridae > Protopterus > Protopterus annectens. The sequence goes on from NC_056739.1 coordinate 1,147,110,778, forward strand.
AAAAAAAAAAAACACAGAACACTACAAGCAAACAGAGTTTTTTTCACACAAGATGATGTGGTGATAAAGACTGTACATAAACATATAGAGGGTGGACAAATGTTGATGGGAAAAGATGGATCCTGTCCAGGGTATGGACAGAATATACTAGGAAGAGAGTCACACCAGCTGGAGAATAGGGTGGACTCCTGACCATAAGTTGGTGTCAGTGCAGACCAGATGGCTGTCTACCCAAATTAGTTGCCAGCTGAAGATCCCATGCAGACATTTTCAGATAGTGCCTGACTTTTCAGTAGCAGTTTGCCACTAGAGAACTTCTGTCTGGCCAGGACACAGCCCAGTATGACACTGGTCTTCATCCTCTACTACAAGGTTAACCATCTGCTGCAGTTGTTTTTGTTAGAAGGCTGAGAGGCATAGGTAGCCCATTGAGAAGGAGTCTCCATTCCCTATCCACATTGCTACGCATACCCTTATTAGCCATAACAGGGAGGAAGATGACAAGTGCCTGGATCTGTCAATCTTCCTCTTCTACAATAGGTTGATCTGCAGAATGGACAGACAGTGGAAAAATGGAAAAGTGCCATTAAGTGAGATAAGTCATTAAAATACACTGAACCCTAAGGCCGATGGCAGTGACAGATATCTTGTCTTGCAGCCATTTCCTGACTCCTGTGAACACTTTACTTATTGAGATATAACTCCTCAAAGCTGAAAATGGAAATGTAGATAATAATAGTACCTTCATGAGAGTTATACACTTATTGTGAATCCAAAATTAAATGAAAAAAAATACAGTTGGTGAAACATTTCAGAGCATGCTCATTGCATTTTAAATTCCTACTCTTGCAGATCATGAGAATGCAATGCTTCAGACCATCATAGCAATGTTTTTCAGACTGCTGCATACATGTACCTCTAAAACGTACCTCATTAAGAAGAATGTACCTCATTTTGAGTCTATTCTCCTTGTGGATCCACATTGAAAGGCTTTTTTAATGAATTCTCATGGAAAAAAATACTGAATCATATTAATTGTCAAAAGAATGTCTTAGAAATATAAAGTGTCACATTTAACCATCCTTTGAGCTTCATGTCAAGAGTTGTTAGTAAGCTCTTATTAAGTATTCCACAATTTGCTCATTTGCTCTACATTATGAGAGGCTGAGTTCCTTATTTTTTTATGGAAGGTTGAGAGCTGTGTGTAGGCCTGGTAGGCATGAGGCCCACGTCAAGTCTGGCATCTACGTTTTTGAACATTCCATAATATAGATGTAGAAGTTGCCACCTAAAGTGGATATAAAGGAAATACATTTTTTCATCTCCTTCACACACACACACACACACACACACACACACACACACACACACACACACACACACACACACACACACACACTGCAGGAGACCTGTGTCTGCAGGTTCTACCTGACAATTTTTCCTGAAGGAATGCTAAATGTCAAATGTATAGCAAAATGGCAGCAACTTGGGTACATAACCTGTAAACGTGATTCTCATTCTGTGCAAGCATTTGCTATACAGTTGCCCAGGGTGCATTCATGTGTCTACCTCCTGCATCCACCTTTGAAATAAGAGAACACAGTACATCTGCCATGGATATGCTGCTTGTTATGGCACCATTGCATGTCAGTAGAATTAAGCAGTTCATAATATGTAGCTTCATTTTCCTGCATAGTCCTCCTAAAGGGTTTAAATTTGCAGACTTTAGTTTGGCACCACTGTTTTGGTTGCTAGTATTCCACAATTACCAATGTAAGAGTTTTAATAGCTGTTGATGTACATGTTTTGCTGGTAAGGTGTACATTTTCCATTAAAACTACTGATCAAATATTAGTGGCATGATGAACTAATGTGCATGTTTCCTAAGGATATATGAATGTGTAACATACTTGTTTACTGTGCTTTGCCTACTTGTCTATATGTTTGGCTGTACCATGCAATAGCAACAGACTTTCATGGGCTATTCTTTCTCAGGAGGTTTTATCTCGTATCATAGCACAGTGTATAAACCTGTATACTAACAATATGCTGTTGGGAGGTCTACACATGCCATATAGTAGCAGACAATTGTATAGGTTATCTACTGTTGGTAAGTATTATGGGTTACTATAGCAGAAAGTAAAAGACCTGCAAACTGTGATTAAAGTTTTTTGAGGGGTTGGTGGGGGGGGGTCACACAAGGAGGAGTTACCTTTCGAGTGCCTTTACATATATTCTTCGCAATACACATTCTTGTTTTCATCATGTAAAAACTGAAATATTATTTCAGCAATGCTGTAAATGACATTCTTGTGTAAGCACCCTAGGTGCACAGACTTTAAATGATGGGCAGAAGGGCTGCAGACTAGTCATTTCAGGGTTGGGTGTGGCAGTCTGTTCTGTGTGGCATAAACCCAGCAGGTAGCACAAGCACACAATTACCCAGGGTCACCGTCACTTGACTAACATGTTCAGCCATGGCAAACAGAAGGCAAAGAAGATGATAAGGGAGAAATCCACCATAGGGGTGATTTGCCATGGTCAACCAGACTGACAGACCTGCAAAAGTTCCTTAAATTGCTAGCAAAGGGATTGAAACAAGATTTATCCCTAGTATCAGGCAGGATGTTGATGCTGGCCTGACCTATTCCACCCATATCTGAATGGATGATTGACCATGTTAATAGCATACTGCAATGACTTGCATATACATCTAGTCATAGTGATGTTATTGTGTAAGTGGTTGCAGCAAATAGAGAATGTAAGGTTGTATGCTGTTCAATTGGCTGTTAAGAACTGAACCCCATCCTGCATGCCACGAGAGGACCCTTGTAGCATATTATAAGGTTTGTAGGTAGATATTGGGCATGCAGTCCAAGAATCCATTGAGGAACCTATCCCCTAAGCACTGAATAATTAAGTGACTTTCTCAGTCACACAGTAGACAAAGGAAGGCTGAGGGAATCAAACTCTGGATCACAGGAAGCAGCTCATTAACAACTCATAGCCTTACTCCTCTGCTGTCTAACTGCCAGACTATTCAGTGCCATACTGTTTTCTATTGTGTTTTCTATGTTATGTATTCACAGAGAGGAAGCAGTGATGGGCAACATGTAGAAATGGTAGTTGTTGGACAATTTGCTGTTGTGCACACCTTTGGGGAATCTGGCAGTGATCAAATACCTAATGATGTATCACAGTCAGAGCATATGGTAACACACCAGTGGTTGTCCCACTTCTGTATGGGAGCATCATTCAACAAAAAGTGTATGTGTTGCTGAAGATAGTGTAATTTGTACACAAGCAGTACATTCACATTTGAAGATATTGGACCCCTGTTGCAGTACTGGTAGAGTTCACACCATCCCCTGTTTATGAATGGTTAAAGATAATGGTACCCCTGTGAATGTGCTGGTTTGGATAACTCAGTTGCAGCTAAGAGCCTCAGAATTACACTAGCTGTGGCTGAAATTTCAGGTTCAGAGTTACACACTTTCCTCAGTGGGTATGCCCAATATAGACCAAAAACACCGGAGTACATGACTCCATCAGATTTTGCATTTGCTTCCCTGAGGTGGAAGAGACATTGGGCACTACTCAGGAGTGTGACCCACGGAGAGTCTGCTACTCACAGTCCTTAATGGAGCTGTTAAGCATGTTTTGTTGCCTTCATGATAGTGCTGCCTAGTTACATGAAAACATAGTAATCAGATTTGTGAAGTAATGATTATAGTAAGGACTGTGGTAGCACACAATACCGCAGTAAGCACCAGCCTATGTAGAGCTGCCAGTGCTATCACATCTACCCATTACGGAAGTGCTGTCCACAGCCAGGGTAAGGTACTGATATGGGTATATCATAGCATTTTCAAGTCCAAGTCCCATATAAACACACCATCCCTGCCACAGGACGTCATGAATCATGAACACTCTGACCAGCAAACGTATAGCAGACTGAGGTTCCAAAGTAGAGCACCATCCCTGAGTTGGGAGTCATTGAGTAATCTCCCTTCATCATCATCATCATCATCATCAACATCATGATAATCAACCCCATTTTTCCTATTTTTGACATTGGATCAGGGTGTCATGACAACTGTCGTCATCTTTCTCTCTCTGTTCAATAACACTCTCCTACCTACTTGTGCTTAACTGTCACAGTTCTTCTGTCACACAGTCCATCTACCTCTTTGCTGGACAACCTTATTTCCTCTTGCCTTCTTCCTGTCTGTCCTAAATCTTCTTTACCAGATTCTTTTCTGCTTTTCTACATATGTGCCCAAACCACTGTAATCTGTTATCTTTGTTATTTTCTGAAATTGGAGCTACTTTGGCTTCTGCTCTTATGTCCTTATTTCTTTATCTGTCCCATAGTGTGCATCCTACCACCTGTGTCACACACTTTATTTCCATCACCTCTAGCTTCTTCAACTGCTCTGCCTTTACTGCCCAGGTTTCTGTACTGTACATAGTATTGATTGCAGGGCGACACAGTGGTGCAGCAGTTAGCATTGTCACCTCACAGCAAGAGTTTCCCCAGTTTGATTCTCTGCTGGGCAATCTTCTATGTGGAGTCTGCATGTCCTCCTTGTATTCACATGGATTTCCTCTGGGTGCTCCATTTTCCTCCTGCATTCCCAAGACATTCTGCAGGTGGATTTGACACTGAATTGTCCCTAGATGTGTGTGTGTGTGTGTGTGTGTGTGTGTGTGTGTGTGTGTGTGTGTGTGTGTTTGTCTTCTGAGGAAGGTTGGGTGCCGGGCTGTCAACTCGACACAGTATAAACTCTACTGCCACTCATTCTGTGGACCTGTGTTCCACAGTGGTGACCCCTAATGGGAGCAGCCTAAAGGAAAAGAAGAAGACATAGTACTGATTGCACCACTGTTTTGTATACCTTGCTTTTCAGCTTCTTTGGCATTCCTCTGTCATAAATTATCCCTGACACTGTGTGCTAGTTGGCTGCAGCCCCTCTGATTCTTGCTTTGACCTTCTCCTTGAGACTTCCCTTCTCCTCACCCCCCCCCCAGATACTTGAAGCTGTTAGTCTGTTCCAGTATTTTCCCTTCTATCTCAGTAATCAGGTTCTTCTGATTTCGCCCATTTGTTGCCATTACAGTTGTGTTATCTGTGCTCACTTTAATCCCATGTGCCTTCAGATGTTCATCGTGTTTCACTGTTGCAGTCATTACAATTGGGTTATCCTGCTGGCAGGCTACCCGCAGTCGGCCCGAGTTCCAAAGTCTAGGTCCGGCGTCGGCTGCTGTCACCTCCTCCCTGACATCAGTGCACCAGGGGTATAAAAGATGCAGCCGACGCCATTTTCTTCAGTTTTTCTTGCCGCATGGTGCTCAAAGCAAAAGCAGTTCGCAAGTGCCGGTCGGCCGACTCCTGAGATTTTCAAAAATGAATTTCAGATCCAAAGTCTTCATTAAAGCTAAGTACCCCGTTGAGGAAACATTTTTCTTGCTCCAGACCGATGTCAGAAAAAGTTAATAATTGTATTTCTTGTGGGAAGCAAATACCTCATAAGGATTTTCATTCTTACTGTATTCCTTGCCTAGGCCCTGACCACAACATTGCTAGCTGTCGGTTTTGTGCTAGATTTAACCAACGCACTATTAAGCGTTGGTACAATTTTACATTTCATTATTTTGGCCGAAGATTCAATTATATAATGCCGTTGGAACAGCCGATGACCGGAGTTTATAAAAAAATGCAAATAAAAGGACAGGCATCCGAGGACCAAAACCAACGACGAGGCTTCCACTAGGCCTGTCGCAGGTTCGCCAGTTCTCAGTGAGGCGCTTTCACAGCCCCTGACGCCTGCTACCTCAGAGCCACAGGCCGCTTCCGACTCCCACGTAGAGCCAACTAGACCACTGGAAACTCAAGGTATTGGACACTCGGAAACTATTCCCTCAGATGGGTCCGGAGCCACTGAGCAGGCATCGGCTTCTGAAGGTGTATTCAGGCCTGCACAGTTATATGTAAAGCCAACTTCAGCTTCAAAGGCAAAGACTAAAGCAGCTTTAAGGACAAAGAAACAAGTACAGCATTCTCCTGGATAGACTTCCATGCCTAAAAAACAGATGCTTAAAATGGCCGAAGACCTAATTACTTTGATCAGGGGTTCCCATCCCCCTCCTGATAAGAGGCCTAGGCAGATCAGGTTTCCATTTCCTCTGATTCCTCTTCTGAACATGAATATTCCCTTCCTCCCTATGAGGATTCTGATGCTGAAGAATCTATCCCTTCAGCCTCTCCTTCTGAGGATTATTCTTTTGGGGAAAATCTGCATACTATGAGGGAGCATTTCCATTGGGAGAGCCAAGATTACTCTGAATCCAAGAAAAGGCTCAGACACTTCCTTTTATTACCCCAGCACAGGCCCCTTGCTATTCCTCCCATTTTAGACATTGTAGATGATTTTACAGACTCCGGTCTATCTCCTGACTGTTTACCACCAGCACCTGTAAAGCCAGACAGATACTACAGGGTTCTGGATTCTCATAAATTTCTTTACAAAAACCCTGCTGCTGACCCAGAAAATATTTTTCAGGGTCCCAAGGGGGTCAAAGCTTCGACTGCAAAAAACCCTATTCCCTCTGATAGGGATTCAAGGGCCCTGGACCGATGGGGGAAAAAGATTTATACTTCTCCTACCTTGGCTCTAAGAGCTTTAAATTGTCAGTTTCATATGCTTAAATATCAGCAATATCTTATGTCACTGCTTCAACAGAAAATGTTGACAAATTCAGAATGTGCAGAGAACAAAGAAATGCAGGATTTATTGCATGCAGCTGAACAAGTGGGAAAGCATACTTTGCAATGTGGTTTTGATTCTCTAGAGGCCTCCTGCAGTGCCGCAGTCACAGGTTCTGTCATTAGGAGGCATGCTTGGTTAAAAGAATAGAATCTGCCAGTCATGTTAAAGCAAAACTATTAGATGCTCCTTTACAACATGATACCTTGTTTGGTGTTAAAGCAGAAGAGGTGTTGAAGAAAATGGAGGACAAAGCTAAATCTATGCAAACAGTGAAGGATTTCTTACAGGTACAGCCTCCTAGATTTAGCAGGAACTGGCCTACAAAGAATTGGTACTTTCCAGTGTCAGACAGGTCACAAAGAGGCAGATACAGATGCCCCAGAGGCAGACCACAGCCCCAAGGCTCATACAGGCCTAAACAATGGGGTGCTTCTACCTCCAAAAGCAGAGAGGAAAAATCACAGCCATACAGGAAACAGTCTCAATGACTTTCCCCTGCCAGCACCAAGCAATTATCTACTGGCAGCTTCTTTGGGGGGAAAACTAGCACTTTTTACACACAATTGGCACATGTTCACCCAGGACAAATGGGTCTTAAATATTGTATCTCAAGGCTACAGGTTCATCTTTCACACCCTGCCAAGGCCAAACGGTATGCCAGACCTGCCACGCAATCAATGCACAGAGGCACAAAAACAAGTTTCATCCCTCATGGACATGAGATCCATTCAGCAAGTACCACAACAAGAGCAGGGACAAGGTTACTCTAGGCTATTCTTGGTACCCAGAAAGGACAAGGCCTGGAGACCAATACTGGACCTGTCTATCCTAAACACATTCCTGGATATTCCAAAATTCAAAATGTTAACTCTGCAGCAGCTTCTGCCCATGCTGGGCAAGAAGGCTTGGCTTGTGACTTTAGACCTAAAAGAGGCATACCTGCATGTCCCAATAAGACAATCATGTAGAAGATACCTCAGATTTATAGCTGGCTCAATGCACTACCAATTCTCTGCACTGCACTTTGGCTTATATACTGCGCTCAGGGTCTTCACAAAATGCCTGGCACCAGTAATTGCTTTTTGCAGACAAAGCTGAATACAAATATATTCTTACTTGGACGACTGTCTTATTCAAGCAGAGAACAAGGACATTCTACTACAGCATCTGGCGTTTGTAAAAAGGTTACTAACAGGTCTAGGGTACACAGTAAACGAAAAGAAATCAAAACTTGTACCCTCTCAACAGATAATATTCCTGGGTGCAAGCTTAAATACAACCGCCCACATGGCTTATCTCACGCCAGTCAAGCACAGACAACTGACTACTTATTTCAAAATGTTGGCAACAAAGGCCCAGTTATCTGCAAGAAAAATTCTGCAGGCTTTGGGCTTCATGGCATCCTGCATACTGCTAATTCCATATGCAAGACTGCATATGAGGAAACTTCAGTGGTATCTAAAAAGTGTTTGGACTCAACATTGCCACAGCCTGGAAACAGTAATTACCCTCATTCCCTGCCTGCAACAGGAGTTTCGATGGTGGGCAAAAGCCTGTCACCTCAACACGGGACAGCCATTCACCTTACCCACAGCTAGGCAGACATTGACAACAGATGCATCAGATTATGCCTGAGGGGCCCATATGAAAGGAAGATGTGTTCAGGGCACATGGTCCACAAGTCAAATGCATCTACATATCAATCAAAAAGAGATGCTAGCTGTTCAGAATGCCCTGACAGCCTTCGAGGATCTACTTTGTCCAGGGCTACTGGTAAAGACGGACAATACTACAGTCATGTGGTACATAAACAAGCAGGGGGGCACGCATTCTTACCCCCTCTGCAGACTAGCCATGAACTTCTGGGACACAGCACTGGCTTACCAAGTACATCTGCAAGCACAATTCCTGCCAGGAAGGATAAAGACGAACTAAGCAGAAACCTAATGGATCCCCACGAGTGGAAATTGGATCCACAAGTCTTCAGCATGATAACAAGGAACTGGGGATGCCCGGACATAGACCTATTTGCCTCCCCTTACAACTGCCAACTACACAGATTCTGCACAAGGACTTATCACAAGCAAGCATGGAAAGTGGATGCTCTATCTTTCAGCTGGAAAAAACTGTATATGCCTTTCCTCCTCTGCCTCTCCTCCCCAAGGTACTCCTCAAGGTCAGACAAGAGAAGCCAAAAATGATACTGATTGCCCCAGACTGGCCCCGCCAGCACTGCTACCCAATCCTAAAGAGCTTGTCTCAATGCCCAGCTTGGACATTACCTCAAATTCCTCACTTATTGACTCAACAAGACAGTCAGATACTGCACAGCCAACTCAGGACCTTAAACCTGACAGCCTGGTGGATAATGTAGCCATTCAAGACACACCTCTCTCTAAAGCAGTGATGGATGTTATTTTGGAGGCCAGGAGGCCTAGCACCAGAAAATCTTATGCAGAAAAATGGAAGAGATTCTGTGCTTGGAACCAGGCACAAGGTTTTGACACGACTGTTCCAAATATTCCTCAGATTTTGCAATACTTAACTGAGATGCTGAATAAAGGCCTTTCCTTTTCATCAATTAAAATTCATGCCTCTGCTATTTCAGCTCATTACAATACAGGACCACCTATTTTTCTCATCCATTACTAAGGCAGTACCTCAGAGGGGCAAAAAGCACAAGACCTCCAAGGAGAGCACCAATACCTGCATGGGACCTCAACTATGTCTTGGAAAAACTCACACTGCCTCCGTTTGAACCAGCCTCTGCAGCTGATATAAAATTCTTATCCTGGAAAACAGCTCTGCTCCTAGCAATAACCTCTGCTAGATGAGTCTAAGAGCTACAGGCACTCATGGCAGTGGAACCTTTTATCATTTTCCATCCTGACAGGGTTTCTCTAAGGACAAAACCCTACATTTATGCCTAAGGTAGTGTCCAGTGTGGCCCTTAACCAAACAATTCATTTGCCTACCTTTTACCCAAACCCACAGAGTAAGGGTGAGAGACTTCTGCATTCCTTGGACATTCACAGGCAGCTACGATTCTACTTGGACAGAACCAAAGCTTTCAGAAAGACTGAACAACTTCTTGTGGCATATGCTGCAGGATCACAAGGAAAACCTATCACAAAATAGACTATTTCAAAGTGGATAGGCCACTGCATTCGTTTCTGCTATTCACAGCATGACAAATCAGTGCATAAGGGCATTAGGCCACATTCAACCAGAGCAGCAGCCACTTCAGCAGCCTTCCTCAGAGGAGTACCAACCAAAGACATCTTAGAGGCTGCAACTTGGAGTTCAGTGCATACTTTTATAAAGCACTATCACTTACCTCTCTACTCTAAAGCCAGGGCAGGCTTTGCCACTGCAGTTCTGCAGGGCCTGATAGCCTCTCCTAATCCTATTTAGCACCAGCCTCCCAACCTTAGCTTTGGGATTCAACCCAATTGTAATGACTGCAACAGTGAAACACGATGAACATAGTACTGTTGTGTACCTACCATAAATGTAGATGTTCGAGTGTATTCACTGTTGCAGTCCAGGTTATCCTCCCACCATCCCCCTTTTCCTTGCTGGGACTTATCTGTACCTCTCTATTTTATACAACCTATGTGGTGTATTTGCTTGTAGATGAAGGAAAAGTTGTTTTTGTGTATACATGCTTATTGGCATAATTTAGCCTACCATTTTAGGGGCACCTGACATCTGGGGCAAGAAAAACTGAAGAAAATGGCGTCGGCTGCATCTTTTATACCCCTGGTGCACTTAAGTCAGGGAGGAGGCGACAGCAGCTGACGCCGGACCTAGACTTTAGAACTCGGGCCGACTGCGGGTAGCCTGCCAGCAGGATAACCCAATTGTAATGACTGCAGCAGTGAATACACTCGAACATCTACATTTATGGTAGGTACACGACTGTACTTTTTGCATTCTCTTCCCTTATCCTTTGCTGAAGTGTTTACTGAGAGTTTGCATGTAATGTTCATTGTTAGTGGTAAAGTAATACCAGAGGACAGGCATACAATGGCTCCCTGACATTATCACAGGAGGAGACAATGACTGACATTATCTATCCTTCCAGTAATCCCACTTCCAACATCCAGCTCTAGTGATGTGTCCCACACCGATTCTGCATTGCTAGTCTTGTGTTGCTGTGTCCCCTCTCATCTGTGTATCTCCCATTTATCCCTAACAAGTTTTGGATGAGATTGTCTTGTGTTATTTTGTCTTTGGTATATTGTGCAAATAGTGACAACTGTGGCCTACTTCACCTTCAGTCCCATATGGAGTTGAGCTGAGCTAATATCTGGTGCACAGTAAAAACAAGCCATACACTGACTAGCAAAATCTTATAGGAATACTGCTTACTTCATGTTTGCCCCTTACATGTTATGACCCAAAGTTGCTTTCCAGATATTTTCATATGCCACTGTTGCCATGTATTGCACTCATCAATTGCCATGAACTCTTGCTGACTGTACCTTATGTTAAAGATGACCATCAGCATCATCATTAGCTTCACCTGGATGTATTGTGCAAGTATTGTAAGGAGTCCACAGATGTCTACAGACTTCAAAAATGTATTAGTTTCAAAAACAAATGTATGATATTTCATGTCTGTTAAGAGCAGTGATGAAATTCATCTAAGGGGTAGCCAGCACCACCTGTACAGCACAGCACAAGAACAATATTTGAAATGGGAGGATTATACTGGCTGCATCTATAGTGGGTGCTTGACATTTTGGTTTCTAGGCCTTGTTCCCATGCTTTCCAAAAAGATGTCCCTCTGGAAGATCAGCCCATTTGAAATGTGTACACACACACACACACACCATGTGTGCATGCATAAACACTGGTAATGATTCCCCATGCTGCCTGGTAGCTGACAGAATGGTAGAAATTCATACTGATATTGCTGTGGACTACAGGAGAACCTTTATAGCCATATTAGTGCAATCTTTGGCACTCAGTCCTCAGGGAAGTAGGTGTTATTGTAAAACGCACTCCCAGAGCTGGCTCTTTCCTCTTCTGTTCAGTCATGGGGAGTGGTATGTGCTCATTAACATCTATCAACATAACATTGAGGGACATCCATGAAGCAGAAGCATTGAAACTAATTTATGTCCCCATTTAGTTGCAGAAAGATCACTGTAGCTTGGATAGTTATGTGCCTTTATATCCTTGGGTGTATAAAGACCATGCATTCCCTGAGATTCAGTGTGTGCATGAAATACATTAACCAAGATGCAGATGATATCCACATCCATTCTGTAGTGATTCATTATCTGTCCTCACTGAGGACATGATTGGGCAGATGCTGCCATAATACTGCTGAAGCCTAGCTCTGCAGTGCTGGTGGTAGTTAGAGCAATATAGTGTTTCTGTATACAAACTGCTGTAACTGCAGACATGTCTGCCAGCTGCAGCTCTGCTATATTACTGTGTGCTCTGTCCTTGTATTACACCATATTGTCTAGCTGTTTGATGTCTACTCTAATAAATATAAATCACAATTATTTTTATTTGCTTTGTCTTTATATACTCATTTCTTTGTGAGTACATAGGTCCATAGGGGTGTACTAGGCTAATAGCCCTGGAGCCTTTACAAGCCTAGCCCATAGGATTATCCTGGCATTGTGCCACCCAACCTTAGTTCCCAGTGCCTCTGTCAAGTAGAGCCACTGGAGTAATCCCCAGGATGAATTTTCTATTTACTATCCACTCATCAAGATTTCTCTTGAAGAGGGCCAGTGAGGTGCTCCGCTTGACATGTATGGGAAGTCTATTCCATAGCATGGTCAGTCTCTGGGTTGTAAACCTGTCCCTCCAGCTTGTTCTGTTGATTCTGGTAATGAGCTTGAGGCCTCTGGAGCATGTAGTGTGGAGGGATTGGGATTTCTTTAGATGTAGCATTTCTAACAGAGCTGAGTCAGACATGGCTTTGTAAGTCAAGCAGAGATCGCCTCTAAGTAGGTGATATGAGACATTTGAGTATTTTGAGTATATCCATATAGGACAAGTGTTTAAGGCCTAAGATCCGCTTTGTGAGGTATTTTTTTGGGCCTCTCCAGTTGTTGTAGGTGTCTAGTGAAGTACATGCCAAATGGGGCATTGTACTCGATGATTGGCCTAATGAGGGAAGAGTAGAGGGAGACAATGACCTCTTTCTTCCTGGATGCAAAACCCTTAGCAATGAAATGTGCCACATAGAAGGGCTTTCTGACCACAATGGCAATGTGGTGGTCAAAAGAGAGGTTGTTGTCAACCTGTGTTCCCAGATCTCTTATGACGCCTTCTGTGTTTAGTGGACTACCATTGATGTGGTAATTCATGGGAACCGGGTTTCTCCCAAAAGGAATGACAACACATTTTTTGGCATTAAGCTTAAGGCAATGGTTCTAACACCAGTCATTGGTCTCAGTGAGACCTTTCTTTAGGATGTCAATATTACTTGGCATTCATGTCTAGTTATGTCCTCATTTAAAAGTACTACATAGTGTATTGTCCAAGCCAGTGGCTATGCAACTAAGTGTGTGAATCAGAAAAAGCCTGTGTACTGCTTAAAGCCACTTAAATCCAACTTGTCTATGAATTCAAACATGTCACCGAGAAATGAGGCAAAATAAATGAACAGTGCAGATGTGCTCCTCATGTGTGTAGCTTATATCACAATGCACAAATGTGGTTGGTGTCTCTTTCCATTTAGCTGTATGAGCATAAAAGCATAATTGGATTGTTTACACTCCAGCAGTTTGTACACCAGATCCACAGTGGAAATCATCCTGTATCCACCACTGCATACCAAGTATGTTCCACATATTTAAAGCAACAATTGTTCATTAAGTGCATGGGTGAACATGAAATGTATGACAAACCATATTCAGTTGACAATGAACAAAGAAACTGTCTCTTTCCATTTTTTTTCTTTTCCTTAGGCATGCCAGATAAATGCTTCTCAGATCAAAAGGAAAGCTATCTTATGAAGTGTACACAAGGGCTTCTATCTAAACTAGTTTGTGTTAGTCTTGAAAAACAATTTTTAGAATGAA